>NW_016812419.1:205971-277350 GCF_001698545.2 Rhinopithecus bieti
CCTTAGGGTTTTCAAGGTAAATGATCATATCATCAGCAAACAGTGACAGTTTGACTTCCTCTTTACTGATTTAGATGCCTTTTATTTCGTTCTCTTATCTGATTGCTCTGGCTAGGACTTCCAGTACTATGTTGAAGAGGAATGGTGAGAGTGGGCATCCTTGTCTTGTTCCAATTCTCAGAGGGAATGCTTTCAACTTTTCCCCACTCCATATTATGTTGACTGTGGATTTGTCATAGATGACTTTTATTACATTAAGGTATGTCCCTTGTATGCTGATTTTGCTGAGAGTTTTAATCATAAAGTGATGCTGGATTTTGTCAAATGCTTTTTTCTGCATCTATTGAGGTGATCATGTGATTTTTGTTTTTAATTCTGTTTATGTGGTGTATCACATTTATTGATTTGCATATGTTAAAGCACCTCTGCATCCCTGGTATGAAACCCACTTGATCATGGTGGAGTATCTTTTTCATATGTTGTTGGATTCAGTTAGCTAGCATTTTGTTAAGGATTTTAGCATCTATGTTCATCAAGGATATTGATCTGTAGTTTCCCTTTTTAGTTGTGTCCTTTCCTGGTTTTGGTATTTGGGTGATGCTGGCTTCATAGAATGAATTAGGGAGGGTTCCTTCTTTCTCTATCTTGCGGAAAACTGTCAAAAAGATTGGTACAATTTCTTCTTTGAATGTCTGTCAGAATTCTTCTGTGAATTTGTCTAGTCCTGGACTTTTTTTGTTGTTGGTAATTTTTTAATTACCACTTAGATCGCTCTACTTGTTATTGGTCTGTTCAGGGTATCTAATTCTTCCTGATTTAAGCTAGGAGGGTTGTATTTTTCCAGGAATTTATCCATCTCTTCTAGGTTTTCTAGTTTATGTGTGTAAAGGTGTTCATAGTAGCCTTGAATGATGTTTTGTATTTCAGTGGTGTCAGTTGTAATATCTCCTGTTTCATTTCTTAGTGATGTTATTTGGATTTTCTCACTTCTTTTCTTCATTAGTCTTGCTAATGTTCAATCAATTTTATTTATCTTTTCAAAGAATCAGACTTTGTTTCATTTATCTTTTGCATTTTTTTTGTTTGTTTCAATTTCATTTAGTTCTGTTCTGATCTTGGTTATTTCCTTTCTTCTGCTGTGTTTGGGTTTGGTTTGTTCGTGTTTCTCTAATTCCTTGAGGTGTGACCTTAGATTGCCTGTTTGTGCTGTTTCATACTTTTTCATGTAGGCATTTAGGGCTATGAACTTTCCTCTTAGCACTGCCTTTGCTGTATCTGAGAGGTTTTGACAAGTTGTGTCATTATTGTCATTCAGTTTGGAGAATTTTAAAATTTCCATCTTGATTTTGTTTTTGACCCAATGCTCATTCAGGAACAGGTTATTTAATTTCCATGTATTTGCAAGGTTTTGAAGATTCCTTTTGGAGTTGATCTCCAGTTTTATTCCACTGTGGTCTGAGATAGTGCTTGATATAATTTCAATTTTCTTAAATTTATTGAAGCTCGTTTTATGGCCTATTGTATGGTCTGTCTTGGAGAAAGTTCCGTGCTCTGTTGAATAGAATGTATATTCCGTGGTTGCTGGATGGAATGTTCTGTATGTAGCTGTTAAGTCCATTTATTCCAATGTGTAGTTTAAATCCATTGTTTCTTTTTTGACTTTCTGTCTTGATGACCTGTCTAGTGCTGTCAGTGGAGTACTGAAGTCCCCCACTACTATTGTGTTGCTGTCTGTCTCATTTTTTAGGTCCATTAGTACTTGTTTTATAAATTTGGGAGCTCCAGTGTTAGGTACATATATGTTTAGGATTGTGATATTTTCCTGTTGGACAAGACCTTTTACCATTATATAATGTTCCTCTTTGTCCCTTTTAACTGCCGTTGCTTTAAAGTTTGTTTTGTCTGATACAAGAATAACTACCCCTGCTTGCTTTTGGTGTCTATTTGCATGAAATCCCTTTTTCCACCCCTTTACTTTAAGTTTATGTGAGTTCTTATGTGTTGAGTGAGTCTCCTGAAGGCAGCAGATAGTTGGTTGATGAGTTCTTATCCATTCTGCGGTTCTGTATCCTTTAAGTGGAGCATTTAGGCCATTTACATTCAATGTTAGTATTGAAATGTGAAGTACCATTACATTCATCATGCTCTTCGTTGCCTGTGTACCTTGGTGGGTTTTTTTTTTTGTTTGTCTTTTGTTGTTCTGTTTTGTTTTGCTTTTAACTTGTATTTTGTTTTGTAGATACTGTGTGATTTATGCTTTAAAGAGGTTCTGTTTTGATGTGTTTCAAGGATTTGTTTCAAGATTTAGAGCTCCTTTTAGCAGTTCTTGTAGTGGTAGCTTGGTAATGGTGAATTCTCTCAGTATTTGTTTGTCTGAAAACGACTGTATCTTTCTTTCATTTATGATGCTTAGTTTTGCTGGATACAAAATTCTTGGCTAGTAATTGTTTTGTTTCAGGAGGCTGAAGGAGGGCCCCAATCCCATCTAGTTTGCTGAGGCTGCTGCTAAGAAGTGTGTTGTTAATCTCATAGGTTTTCCTTTATAGGTTACCTAGTGCTTCTGTCTCATAGCTCTTAAAATTCTTTCCTTCATCTTAACTTTGGATAACCTGATGACAATGTGCCTAGATGAAGATCTTTTGGTAATGAATTTCCCAGATGTTCTTTGTGCTTCTTGTATTTGGATGTCTAGGTCTCTAGCAAGGCTGGGAAAGTTTTCCTCTACTACTCCTCCAAATATGTTTTCCAAGCCTTTAGAATTCTCTTCTTCTTCAGGAATACTGATTATTCTTAGATTTGGTCATTTAATGTAATCGCAGACTTCTTGGAGGCTTCGTTCATATTTTCTTACTCTTTTTCTTTGCCTTCTTTGGGTTGGGTTAATTTGAAGACCTTGTCTTCAAGCTCTGAATTTCTTTCTTCTACTTGTTCAATTCTATTGCTGAGACTTTACAGAGCATTTCACATTTCTAAAAGTGAGTCCAAAGTTTCCTAAATTTTTTATTGTTTTTTCTTTAAACTATCTATTTCCTAGAATATTTCTCTGTTCACTTCTTGTATCATTTTTTGGATTTCCTTGCATTAGGCTTTGCCTTTCTCTGGTCCCTGCCTGATTAGCTTAATAACTAACCTCCTGAATTCTTTTTCAGGTAAATCGGGAATTTCTTCTTGGTTTGGATCCATTGCTGGTGAACTAGTGTGTTTTATTTTTGATGGGGGGCGGAGCTGTTGAAGAGTCTTCTTTTGTCATATTACCAAGGTTGGTTTTCTAGTTCCTTCTCATTTGTGTGGGCTCTGTCAGAGGGAATGTCTAGAGCTGAAGGCTGTTGTTCAGATTCTTTTGTCCCACGGGGTGTTCCCTTGATGTAGTACTCTCCTCCTTTTCCTATGGATGTGACTTCCCATGAGACAAACTGCAGTGATTGTTGTCTCTCTTCTGGGTCTAGACACTCAGTGAGTCTTCTTGGCTCTGGGCTGGTACTGGGGGTTGTCTGCACAGAGCCCTGTGATGTGAATCGTCTATGGGTCTCTCAGCTGTGGATACCAACACCTGTTCTGTTGGAGGTAGCAGAGGGTGCAATGGATTCCATGAGGGTCCTTAGCTTTGGTGGCTTAATGCTTTACTTTTGTGCTGGTTGGCCTCCTGCTAGGAGGTGGCACTTTCCAGAAATCATCAACTATAATAGTGTGGAGAGGTATCACGATGGGTGGGGCCCTGGAACTCCCAATATTATAAACCTTTTTTCTTCTGCTACTAGGATGGATAGGGAAGGAGCATCAGGTGGGAGTGGGGCTAGGCATGTCTGAGCTCAGACTCTCCTTGAGAGGGTCTTGCTGAGGCTGCGGTGGGGGATGGGGGTGAGATTCCCAGATTACTGGAGTTGTGTACCTAGAAGGATTATGGCTGCCTCTGCTGAGTTGTGCAGGTTGTCAGGGAAGTGAGGGAATGCCGGCAGTCACAGGCCTCACCCAGCTCCCATGCAAACTGATGGGCCAGTCTCACTCCCACTGTGTCCGCACCAACAGCCCTGAGTCTGTTTCCAGGTGGAGGGTGAGAGGGGCTTGAAAACTTGCCTGAGGCTATCTGCCTCCCAGCCAAAGAGGAGGGCTTTAGTTCTTTCTCACCTGTGAAATCTGCATGCTGTATTAGTGCCCTACCCTGAGTTCTGGCCAGGAGGCTTCTCACCAGGTTCAAATTGTTACAAAGTTCAGCTAGAGAATTCCTTCTCCCTGTGGAATTTTATCCCCTGCTCCTCTTGTCATCCTCCCAATGGATCCCTATGGTGCCAAGCAGGACTGGGCTGCTTGGGGGCCCAGCAAGCTCCCAGGGCCTTTCTGCTGCTTCCACTACCCCTGTATTTTGTTTGGCTCTCTAACTTGACTCAGCTCTAGGTAAAGTTAGAAACTTCTCTTGCAAACAGACTTTCAGCTTCTCCAGTGGGGGTGTGTGTTTGGGAGAGTAGGGTCTCCCTTTCCCACTTCTGCAGTTGGGGCACTCACGGTATTTGGGGGTCTCCTGGATCCTGCGGGAGCAGTCTGCTTCCTTCAGAAGGTCTTTGGGTCCTCTTGGGATTGGTGGTTTGTTCTTGCAGTCAATCTGGAGCTAAAATTCACAATGCAAGCCTCCCACATACTTCTCTCCGGAGCTGCAATCTAGTCCTGCCTCCTGTCTGCCATGATCCCAGGAGCTACCCGACCTTGATACTTTCTTGAGAATTTGGCTCTAGTCTATTTATTACCCAAGAGCCAGGGGCAAGCAAAAGAAGCTCTGAGGCCAGGAACACTGAGATGTAATCCAAGTTCTGCCTGAATTAGTTGGGGGGTCTTGAACGAATCTCTTAAATATGGCAGGTTTTCACTTTGTCATGGGGTACATAGCTGCATGATTTCTGCAGTCTTCTCTTGCTCTCAAATGCTGATCACTCACTGAAATGCCTACTTTCTACTCTCTTTCTAAATCCCATCTATCTCTCAGAGTGCAGCCCAAATCTTATCATCCCACAGTTGTACCCATTGACTTCAGCCTGCATTGACCTCCCCATTTATGGATGCCCATGGGCGCTAACTTTTTTCATATTCATTTAGATGCTTATTCATGTGCCACAGGACAGAGGACAAAGAGCTTACCTTTGGACTGAGACAAACATTTAAATCTAGACTCTGGAATTTATCTGTGGTGCAACTTTGGGCAAGCCATCAACCTCTCCGAACTTCAGCTTCCTCTTGGTAAAGTGGTGATGGTGCTTACTTTACAGAGTAATCGTGAGAAAATGATATGATAATTTTATGCATGGGAAACTTCAAGGTATTAGATCAATCTTAGTTTAAACTATCAGTATTATGATTAATCAGTAGTTGATTTGCAATTTGATGGAGCATTTCTGGAAGGCTGAGACTTTCTCTTCTGTAGTATCTAGAACATGTGTGTGTAGTTGGCACTAAAGACTGTGACTGGCCTGAATTGAGCCTGATATCCAGGAAAAATATCTGGTGTATTCTCTGTTAAGCAATGCATGAAGATGGTTGAATTTTTGAGAAGCAGGCAGCACCTCTTCCAATCTGACCTCAAAGGTGAGGAAATTAACCTTGGATTCTATAGAGTACGGGACCACACATTTCCTCCAACCACTCTGTGGTATATGTCACAATATTCACCTTGTCTTAAGATCACAGAATGCAGGCTAGATGCTTCAACCAGGACAACTCTATGTAACAGGCAGTTGCTATATTGGAAACACAGTATTGGAGCTTGTGGGCCAAAGCTCCAGTACTGTGGGCTAGCATACATGTGGGCCAAAACCACATGTATGCTAGCAGAAGCATAGGCTCAGGAAAGGCAGTCCCCGGAAATGGAAGGTGAGGGATAGGCCATTGCAAGGAGAGGAGAAGGAAAACTTTGTGCTGGAAATAAGGACTACTCAACAATAGCCCAGAAGACCTCTAAGACTGTCCAAAAGAAACAGGGATCAATGTGTGGGTAGGTGAAAGAAATCCAACCATGCATAAGAAAATCAGGTATGCTGGGTGTTTTCTGGTTGTCTCTCCTTCCCAAGACTGTCCTTCCTTATTCTGTGCTGTAATGCTGGGGTTGAAACTTGTCAAGGTTTGTGTCCCATGATCCTTTGCAAGTTGACTCCCATCATACCCTGCTGATAGGAGGCACTGGTAGGAAACCAGAAGGTAGGAGACAGGAAGCAGCATTGTCTGCCCCACTTTCTCTTTCTGTTTCCATCTCACATGGGGGTCTCTGGGAGTAGCTATGCCCAGTCATCCATGGTCTCAGTTCCTGAGGTGATGGTCCCTCCTCTTCATCCACAGAGGTGAGTAACTACCTCCTATTTGTTCTCCTAGCCTTCACAGTGGTAGCTGTTTCCTGCAGTTTCTAATCTTTTGGTTAATTGACTTTCTTTTGCCTTTTTCAGACTTCCAATACTTGGAAACCAATACTCCGTTTTAAATCCTCTCTGTTTAAAACACCTAGTTGGTTTCTGTTTTCCTAACTGGATATTCCATAATGTAAAGTAGAGATCAAGGAGCCATAGTGCTTGATGAGAGCTACTTGGGGAAGTTTCCTTTCCATTAATCTTGGCAATATTTGGTTGAGACAAAAAATAATAGTAATAATAATGTTATCTAGCACATAAAAACAGTCATCATGTACCAGCCATTATTCTAAGTCACATACATATATTAATTCACTTAATCCTCACAACAGCCCTGTGGGACAGGTACTATTATTGTTTGCATCTTACTGATGAGAAAAGTGAGGCACAAGACACAGAGAGGTTAAGTGAAGTTGCCTGAAGACATACAGGTGGTAAGAAGCAAACTGATATTCACACTTAAGAAGCCTGGCTCCAGAGTCCTTAATTTTATAACCACTGTCTTATCTTGGCTGTCTCTAAAAGCAGACCTTGAGACAAAGATTTTGGTTCAAGTAATTTCTTTGCTAAATGATTTCAGGAAGCACAGTGAGAAATGAGGCAGAGAAGAAAAGAAGAAAGCTGATAAAAAGAAAACGTGTTAATAAGTGGGTTACTGCTGTGGGCAACTGGGACTTGATCCTGCTGGGGGTGCCCTGAGAGGGTGTGTATGGCCCAGTACTGAGGATCATTCCTCATGTGTTAATTCCCTGGTCGTTTCGGTCATACCCTGCATGTGCCAAGCATGCTCCCATGACCAGAGAACAGCCTCAACCAGTGGCACACAGTAGGCTCTAGTCATATATATGACATTTCAGCAGTGATCTCCTGGGTGGGCAGAAAGGATATGGGCAGGGCATTGACAGTGCCTACTGTACCCACTGAATTACAATGCTTCTTGGTCACTCACAATCATGTCCAATTAGTTGTATCACAAGTAAGATGGCAAGTTCAGATCACTGTATGGAACTCAAGAAACTCAGAGCTATTCTTTCTACACTCAAGGAGATGTTTTTAATGTCAATGACCAGGATGATTTCACCCTTCATCTACCTTCATCTTATCTGTCACCATGTCACATACACTTTACCTCCTTAGTAGCCCTTCTGCTCCTTCTTTTCTGCCTCCTCACTGTGTCTTCATTCAAGCCTTCATTGTCTCTCAACAAGACTGGCCTCCTAACCTCCATTCTCTGACCCTTTCTAATATACCTTATTGCTGGAGTCATCTTACTAAAACAGAAATCTGATCATGCCCCTTCCCTACTAAAATCCCTTGAGACTTTCCACAGCTTTCAAGGAAAAGACCAAAATCATTGGTATGGCAAATGAGGCTACCATCTATGAATCTAACACCACCTCTCATACATCCTAAACTCATGGCCTCACTTCCATGCACAGTCTGACACATCCATGCCTTGGTGTATGTGAGTCTTGGGTCCTGACACCTTCTCCTTCTTCTTCATCCAGCTCTGTCTTACAAGATTCATCTCAGACATTGCTTCTCCCAGCAATGTCTTCTTGCCCCCACTCCATGTTCTCAGTGGATGTGCCCATTGCTCTCAAAGGACCCTGCATTCCCTGTACCCAGCATAGCGTTTACCACATGGTGAAGTTGACCAAAGAATTTGTAGTTCAAACTGGGACACTTCTGAGAGTGAAGCAGGATGTTCATAATAATTATATAAAGACAACTCAGACTGTCCCAGGGTAGTCAACACGTATTGTCACCCTAATACCCATAGTAGATGCCCAATTCATATTCAATTCAAATATCAACAAACTCACACAATCCCTACAAATTTAGTGAAGTGGTCTCATAAACAGAGCACACATGTCACAGGAGGTGTCCAAGACGAGCCATTGGAGGCCAGAAGTATTTGAATATATATATATTCACATATATAATTTCTCCTAAATCTCTCTTCTGTACGTTTTACTATTGGATCAGTCAACTGGTGTCACAATTATGCTGAATGACAAAATCACCCTCAAACTTTGTGACTTAAAATGACAAACATTTATCCTCATTTTCATGTTTGTGGATTGGCTGACTCAGGCTATTCTGGGCTGCCAAGCTGCAGGTTGAGTGTTGATCTGCTCCATGTGCGTCTCTTCTTCCTTGGACCTGCCTGCTACCTATCAGGTTCTTCTCATGGCAATGGCAGATTTGTTAAAGGGTTAGCCAAAATTTGCAATGAGATTTCACATCTCCGGCTGCATCACATCTGCTAACACCCCATTGTCCAAAACAAGTCACAGGTCCAAGCTCAATGTCAAGGGGTGAGGAGATATACTCTGGCTACCATGTTGTCATGGCAGGAATGTGAATGTACAATACTACTCCAGAGGAGTGAAGAACTGGAACAAATAATTCAACTTACCTCATTATGTATGCATTATATTAGGGCAGTAGTATACACACACATATACACAAACACACACACACCTGGAGCCACTATATAACTTATAGGTACGTATGTGTTTTATAAATATATATATACACACACACACACACGTATATATGGAACTCAAAATGTTTCATGGATCAACAGAGTTTGGAAACAGCATCATATTATCACCATATGGTAGTATGTCTGGTAGTATGTCCAGTAGTATGTCTGTTAGTGCTCAGTGGTCATTGATTGCCTTTCCCAGGAATCATAAATACCCTTTTGTTGACAGTTGAAAATACTTAGCCATGCTGTCTTACATCCAGTGGCACATCAGTGTCCTAAGGAATCTCAAGGTCTTGTGACATAGGTACCTCAGACGCTGAGATTCAGGAGAACCAGGTTCTCATCCAGCTCTGCCACTTACAAACCACATGATTTTGGATCTCCCTCTGAATGTTTTGGGGGCTCAGTTTCCTCTTCTGTAAGAGGGAGCTATATTACCTGCCCCATCTACTTTATGGAGTTGCTATAAAGATGAAATAATGAGAAACATCTTAGAAGGTATATGTTATCTTAAGGCTAGGCCCTCCAAGCAGCAGACTCTGAGGCAAGGACTGAAGTGTGAGTTGTTTACGTAGAAGCTGACCAAGGAAGTACTGTTGGAGGGTGGGAAGTGAGACAGGGAAAGGAAGGCAGCCAATAAAAGGCATGCTGATGAGCACGTTATTGCTGTGGGCAACTGGGGCTCAGTCCCACTGGGTCCTCTGGGAGATACTGTAGAGCACATTTAAAATTGTCCACCCAAGGGATGCACAAGCTGGACTATGTATGCACAAACTTCCTGTCTGGCATTGGTTGACGGCTGCTTCCTCTGCCCATCAGAATAGTCCAAGATTCCATATCTTGGCTACTGTGAATAGTGCTGCAATCAACATGGGAGTGCAGATGTCTCTTTGACATACTGATTTTCTTATACTGAAGACATGTCTGCAGTCTCATTTTGATAGAAGTACTATTCACATTGGCCAAGATGTGAAATCCAGCTAAGTGTCTATCAACAGATGAATGGACAAAAAAAAAAAAAAAAAAAAAAAAAAAGTGATGCATATACACAATGGAATATTATTCAGCCTTTAAAAAGAACAAAATTCCATCATTTGCAGCAACATGGATGAGTTTGGAGGAAATAAGTGAAAAAAGCCAGCCACAGAAAGATAGATGTTGCATGTTCGCACTTACATGTGGGAGCTAAAAATAGTTGATATCATAGAAGTAGCGAGTAGAAGAGTGATTACTAAGAGGCTAGAAAGAGTGGAGTTGGGAGGAAGGATAGGGAGAGGTTGGTTAACAGATACAAAAGTACAAACAGGAAGGAAGAATAAATTCTAGTGTTCTATAGCAGTGTAGGGTGACTATAATTAACAACAATTATATATTTTCAAATAGCTAGAAGAGTGTATTTTGAATGTTCCCAACACAAAGAAATGGTAAATGATTCAGGTGATGGATATAGTACTTATCCTGATTTGATCACTGCACATCATGCTCATGTATCAAAACATCACACTGTACCCCATTAATATGTACAATTATTGTATGTCAATTAAAAATAATGATAAAAGCCAAAAGAATTGTTCAGGAGTCTATGACATGGAGTCAATAATCTCTCCAGAGCAGAGTACCTGACTGACCTCATTTGTGAAAATACATTTGTGTGGAACTTCAGACTATTTCAAGCACTTGTATTTACACATCACAAAGCAGTATAGTGTGATTGTTCCGAGCACTGACCCTGAAGCTGGGCTGCCTGGGTTCAAATCCCACCTCTGCCACTTACCAATTGTGTGCCCTTGGGCAAGTTATTCATTCTCTCTGTGCCTATATTCCTTATGTGAAAAATGGAGATAAAAGAATGGTACCTAGCTAGTGGAGTGGCTGTGACTATTGAATAAATTAATAAAAGTAAAGCTTTTGAAACAGTGTCAGGCACTCAGCAGGTAACAGTTTATGATATTCTTATAAAACATATGCAAAGCAAGTAAAGAGTATGATTCCTTTTTGAGAGCTGGGAAAACTGAGGCACGGGGAAGCTTGCACACTCATCTGTTGGATTTGGCTGCTTTCTTTAACTCTACCCTCAGCCCTTGCCCAGGCCTTAGTTTCTACCTGGTCTGAGCTGGCAAAGGCTGGCTTCTGTGAGCTCACATGCTTCAGGCTCTGGCACAGCTGGAAACACCGGCATGTGTGTGTGTGTCCTCTGCATCCCAGTGGTTCTGCACGGCAGGCACTCAAGGAGGAAAAGGCAATGCTTCAGCATGAATGCACACAGCCAGCCCAAGCAGCCGCCCTTCCAGGAGCTCTGGGCCCATCAGGCAGCCTCGAAGCAGGAGCTATTGGGTTCTGGACGGCATACTCCACACCTTCCCCTCCCTGTGTAGAATTTGGCAGGTGCCCCGGTTCATGTTTGCTCCCCCACACGCAGATGGTGCCTCTTCCAACACAGAGATGAACACAAACACTGCTCTCTCTTCCCACAGCATCTTCTAAAGACCTGGTGGACACAAGGGCAGATTAGTCCTGATTAAAGTTGGTGATATTTTTCTGTCCTTGGAGAGAAAGAAAGAGAGAGAGAGAGAAGAGAGAAAGGGGGAAGGGGATAAGGAGGGAGAGAGAGAGAGGGAGATAAGGAGAGAGAGAGAGAAAGAGAGAGAGAGAGAGACCAACAGAATAAGGAAAAAAGACACAGAAGTGCATGGACCAAAAGAGAGGATCAAACTTCCTTGATTTAAAGCCAGGATTTGGAAACAGAAGAGACAATTATGGTCTAATTTCTGGCAAAGACACTCAGTGACAGTGGGTTCCTGTGCCCCTTAGTAAATCTGATGGAGAGAGCAAGAGTTGGGGACCTGCATGTGTGACTGTAATAAGGACACTCATGTTAGTTAGTACAGAGGAAGAAGAAAGCACAAAGTGAAACTCTCAGAGTGTGTTCTGTTGATAGATCTAAATTGAACATAGGAAATGGCCCTGGTCACAGGGATATTGTAAATACGAAGGCAGCCGTGGGACTTGCAGTGTGTGCATGAGGGTGTGGTGTAACTCAGGATGGCAGGACTTCGCGGTGGGTCTTCCGCCAGAAAGCAGTGGCTGCAATTGTCTCCCTCTCTTTTTCAACCCTGCCTTTAGACCTGGAAAGAGCTTTATTCTCCTTCTTGGTCTTTGAGTTCATTTGTTAACGTAACAGTTACTGGGTTTCCTCTGAGATGCAGGCATTGGGCCAGGCACAAGAAATACACATACAAATATGATGTCAACCCCAGGCTCCAGGAGCTCCCAGTCTGGAGGAGAAAACAGAAACATTGCCAAAGAAACCAGCTCCACAGCAGAGGTGGGTCACAGAATAGCATAAATATGCTCATGTGCAGTACAAACTCAGAGACATCAACTCCAAAGAGTAGGAAACTTGGTGATAACACTCAGAATCACCTAAGATGTGTGCTTCCTGAATGCAAAGCCTGGACACAACAGTGATCTGGGAAAGAGAGGCTGGCCCACAGGCTCTCTGGAGCTAACGATTGTCCACTTGGGCAGGGTCTTCTGATGGGATAATCTGGGGGCTACAGGAGAGCTCCTAACAGCTCCTCTCCCCACTGCCATCTCCATGTTACAATATCTAAAATTTCAACACGAAAGAAATACTTCCCCTTGGCTTTAAAAAAGAATTTCTTTCATCTGTAGAATCCCTTCACACCTGGAGCAGTAGTAGCATTTTCACTGGGCTGCCACTAACATTAGATCCCTTGATACCTGGGGCCTCTCAGGGCACCGAGTTTGCAGTTAAGGGAATTCCTGGAGGTGTGTGCAGTAAAGAAACATACAAAGGTTATAGCAAGGTACAAAGGTATTAGCAAGTCCCTGGACCTCCTTTCTGAAGGCTGAAAGGCACTGGAGGGGAATAGAGTAGAGGTGAAGTGGTAGGTCCTAGAAGCAGAGAGAGAGGACTGCCCCATGGCCTTGAGTAGCACTGCCTGTGGGTTGATGTGTCTTTGGGGGGTGTTACAAATGCTCATTGGACAAACTGCTATGGGCTTAGGATGTGCTATGTGACAGGGTGTCTCTACATTTTTAGACACAAATTATTGATGGTGTCACAGTGTTGAAAAGAAGCAGTTTGTGGCCATTTCTTCCAGGGGGAACACTTTTCATTTTCATGTATTAGTGTGTGAGTGACTATGTGTGCCAGACACTGATAGTTGTTTAGACAAAGGGTGTTCCCCATTTTACCTTGCTAATGGAACTTTGGTTTGTTCATTGGCAATGTGCCCAGGCTCAAAGGATAAATCATGATTAGACCAAGGCAACTGGAGCAATTCTATTTTCTTTTGCAACTGACTAGTACCTTGTGACCCAGTTCTGGACCATGAGATGTAAGAAGATCTGTGCTGGAGAGACACTGGGAAATACTAGCTCCTCGATAAAACAGGACCACAAGAGAACAAGGCCTTTTACTGCTTCCTTTCTTCCTGCTTTGGACGCTGACATGTGAGGATGATGCCTGGGGCTGCTGCAGCCATCTTGAGACCATGAGGCAGCCAACCTGAGAATAAAGGCATCAGTCTGAGGATTGTGCAATTGGAGGATCTTTGTTGGCCTGGTTAAGCTGCTGAACCAATCCTGCAACTGGCCACCTCCAGGCTACTGGTTAAGTAAGCGATAAGCATACTTGTGGCATAAGCCACTGGTAGGTAGATTTTTCTGTTGTGCTGAAATATATCCTAACTGCTATTTCATACTGACATTGGAAATTGGAGACGAGAGTAGTCAATGAACTGAAAACATGTACTGTTAATTCTTCCCGGTGGGAAATATAAATTGTTTTCTGTTTAGGTAGAGCGCTGAACCTCACAAGCATCAAACCTATTTGTAAATTGATTGATTGTTCATTGACTTTCATTGTGAAGGAGACTAGGACAGCAGAAAGGTCATGGGACTGGCGTCTAGATAGCAAAGTTTTGGTCTCAGGTCTGTGATCTCAGGCCTCAGTTCTCTCTTTTCATAGAATAAACACGAAGGTTTGAAATTGAATCAAAGCCCGACATTCAATCAGGCATCAGTCCAGGACAAAATTTTCCAGACTGTATTTTTTTTCTGTGACTGAAAAAAAAAAACCCACTTCTCAAATCTGAATCTTAAAAGATGAATAAAATTCATCTTAATAAAGATATCTTTAATGTGAACTAATATTTTATTTTTAGTGATAACATGATAAGAGTTTCAACAGGTTCTCTGTTTATAAAGAATGTAATAATATATAGTACATCTTATCATTTTTTAAATTGAGGCCATTGTGGGATTTAGACAGTTTACCTTTTCTAGTAGGAGTGTTGTTTGGGAAAACACAGAACTAGGATGCCTCCGATTCTAATAGAATTTAATGGTGTTAGAGTTCTTTGCCAACACAAAGAGCCAAAATGGAGGTCTCGACTGGTGGTGTTCTAGTTTTCAGGGGCCAGGGCAGAAAGCACTTTAAAACAGGAACTGGGGATGGCATCCCAGCTTCCCATGCCCTGTTTGTTCGAAGCCTCACCCTGGACTTTCTGGGTCAGGACCTCGTTTGCCAATGCTATGCTTAACTTATGACCCTGAATGAAAATCTGTATCACTGTTCTATGAAGTAAAGCACAAAAACTCTATCTTAAACTGTCGGATACTAGTGTATGAATGCATTTCTGGATGCCCTTTGAATTCTTGTTTTAATAGGAAAGATCAATGACTACGAATCGATAGTAAATGCTGGAGGGGACTCTTTCTGAGCTCTGCTACAGGCACAGTGCTATGTGAAGCATGGTCCTTCTTTTCTAGGATGTCTGCATGTATGCATAGTCTAGAGAAGCTGGTATTACAAGAGGCCCAATCCCATTTTTTCTGGACAGAAGGAAAGCAGTTGACAGTTCATAAATGGACAATATAATTTTTTGCCTGGAGAGGGAGTGGCTCTATGATTTAATTAAATCAACATGGTTTAGCCTATGTCAGCGGTATTGAGGCATCTCCTTTCAGAGTAGCTTAGAGACCTCCTTGGGATCTGAATTGTCTTTTGATGCAGAGACCAGCTGAGGTTTTGAAAATGGAACCCCAATGGTCGCCAGTTGTATTCCCCCCCGACAGCCGTAGGATTTTTCAGTTTGTTTTTGTTTTTGTTTTGATTTGTTGTTAGTTTTCGCCGAAGGGTCGAGGAATTGCAGAGGCCAAGATCATGATCGTTTTTTTTTTAACAAAAAACAAGACAAAACAAGAGCTTTCTGTGGCCAACCAATCTGGAGTCCCAGTGAGTTAACTGTATTCTTTATCCCAAGGCAGTTTGATAGAAGAAATTCTATTAGTTCTGCTGAATGCTGGTCTGAGTCCCAATCAGAAGATGAAGCAAGAAGACAAGATTGGCTGAATATACATATGTTTGTTTTGTGGTGAGGGAGTATCTTAAGAAAAAAGAGTTGGATTGGAAATAGAGCTAGACTCAAAGAACACTGCAGGCAGCAGCAGGCCAGCATACTATCTTTCCACGTGGAAAAAGAATGCCTGAGAATGAAGCTAATGCCAAGGAAAGCAAAATGAGATGGAGAAAAGGAGACAGAGTTGGAATCCGAACTCTTAGCTACAAGTGAAGCTTTATATTTCTGATATCTGTAAACCAATAGACTCCTCTTTTATTAAAATAATAAAAAGCCCAGTGTACCACAGATGTGGTCCAAAAAGTCTAGCTTCTTCAGCAGGAAGGCAGGTAGCAAGGAAAGTCCTCAAATTTTCAGAAATGTAAACCAAAGAAAGAATTTTAAAAATGGGGTCAGAGACTGAAAAAATAAAGGTGATAGTAAAAGTGCTTTGGAGGTACGGAGTGCTTCGTAGTTTCTAAAACAACATCAGTTCTCAAGACATACAATAGATACTTCAACTTGTCTCAGTGCTGCGGAGAACTGTAGGACTATGGGATCTTTGATATGAGTACTGTATGTTTATGAATGCAATCTAGGGTAGCATTAGCTTTTTGGGGCATTTCATGCCAAATAACCTCATTGCTACAAGGCTCCTATGGGATTGATAGGTCAAGTATTGTTATTTATTATTATTCTTATTTCAATAATAAAGAAATATTCAAGGTCACAAAACTAGGAAGTGGCAATATTGGGAATTAAATGCAAAACATCTGACTCCAAGCTCAGTGCTCTTTCCACCACAGTATCATCCAATTATCTATTCAGTTATCCATCCATCCATCCATCCGTCCGTCCATCCATCCATCCATCCATCCATCCACTCTTCCTTCCTTCTGTCTACTTATTCATCCATCTATCTGTTCATCTATTCAACAAACACTAATTAGACTACTTTTATGTGATAATGCTTCAGGTTCTGGATATGAAAAATGTAACTTTAGTATTTAGACCTCCCCAGGCTTTGAGGTCAAGTGAGGTGCTAAGGTTTGGCTATTTGACCTTCTAAAACTTATGTTGAAATGTGATCCCCAGTGTTGGAGGTGGGACCTGGTGAGAGGTGTTTGGGTCACAGGGACAGATCCCTCGTGGTAATGAGTGAGTTCTTGTTCTAGTTCCTGTGAGAGCTGATTTTCAAAAAAAAAAAAAAAAAAAAAGCCTGATTCCTCCTCCTCCTCTCTCTCTCTCTCTTGCCTCCTCTCTCACAATGTGATCTGCACACACCAGCTCCCCTTTTCCCTCTGCCATTAGTGGAAGCTTCCTGAAGCTTCCACAAGAAACACATGCTGGTGCCATGCTTCTTGTACAGCCTGAATAACTGTGAACCAAATGAACTTATTTTCTTTATACATTGCCCAGCCTCGGGTATTCCTTTCATAGCAGTACCATTGGACTAAGACATAAGTCATACTAGAATTTATACCTGTATTAGGGTTCCCTAGATAACCAGAATCAATGGGATGTGTGTGGGTGTGGGTGGGTGTATGTTGGCGGGGGGAGAGAGGGAGGCAGAGTTACAGAGACAGAGATAGAGATTTATTTTAAGGCATTAGCTTACACAATTGTGGAAGCTGGAAAGTTCAAAATCTGCAGGATAGATTAGCAGGGGCTGAAAGCCCAGGATAAAGCTAATGTTCTGACAGAATTCCCTCTTGATCAGAGAAGGTCAGATTTTTGTTCCATTCAAACCATCAGCTGATTGGATAAGGCCCACCCATATGAGGGAGGGTCATCTGCTTTATTCAAAGCCCACCAATTCAAATGTTAATCTCATCCAAAAACACCCTCACAGAAGCAACCAGAATAACGTTTGACCAAATATCTGGGCACTGTGTTCCAGTCAAGTTGACACATACAATTAACCGTCTTATTATTTAAGTTGCAACAGCATGTTATTTCTACCAAAAAGGCTTCAGGATGACAAAGTTTCCTCCAGGTGCTTCTGAGACTGCCCAGAGAAAGCCTTGACCACGTATGAAAAGAAGTCCACTCAGGTTTTGTAACTTTGGCATCTTTGCGGAGAGCCACAACCAGTCAACCATTCAGGAGGTGACCCCTTTTCATGGACCCTGCTCCAAGGCTGCTGAGAAGATGTGGTTCCCCTGGGGGCCATGGTCATACTCACAGTTCCACCACACATCAGTTCTTTCTGGCAGTGCCAACCCTGAACTGCCAGAGTGCCAAAGTTGCATTGAGATCTAAAGTGAAAGGAGATGGGGAAAGAACGACTTCCTCTCCAAACTTGGGTGACTTTTTATCCCTTGGGTCCTGGAAAGTTCCACTTGTCTCTGTCTCACATGCTTTTATAATGAAATCAGCCTTTTCCATGTTGACCTTTACCCAAATTGTCTGACTGATTGCACTTTAAGTGTATAACCACAAACCTCGAAATAGCATTCTAACCACATGGCAAGTCTTCCTAGGAAGCTTGTTAAATATGCCCTCTGATAAACCTACTTCACACTTTCTTCTCTTTCTTCAAAAGTACATTTCCTCAACTCCTTACTCAAAAGCTTATGCTTTCATGTCATTCTTTGTTAACAAAGTGGAAATAATGACATGAAGCCTCCATATTTTCAACACTAACCCAACACATTTACATGCTCTGATTTCCATGTTACCAAGTTACCAGATCCAATGGACACTCTCCTTACCCCTCATTGTGCTGGTTCTGGCAGAAGCAGTTGACACAGTTGGCCCTCCCTGCTTCTTCTTCTCTTTTAAATTTAAATATTTTTTGAGACAGGATCTTGCTTTGTCACCCAGGCTGGGGTATGGTGGCACAATCAGAGGTCATGGCAACCACCTCAGTCTCCTGGGTTTCAGCAATCCTCCCACCTCAGCCTCCCAAGCAGCAGGGACTACTGGTGCACATTACCACACCCGGCTAATTAATTTTTTTTTTTTTGTGACAGGGTCTCACTGTTTCCCAGGCTGGTATTGAACTCTTGGCCTCAAGCGCTCAAGTGATCTTCCTGACTCAGCCTCCCAAATAGCTTGGATTACAGGCATGAGCCACCATGCCTGGCCCTCCCTGCTTCTTAAAATACTTCCATATTTCATTTTTTGTGACACAAATTTTGCTCTTTGTCTTCTACTCAACTTCTACAAAGATAACTCCAAGGTTTAGTCTCACAGTCATCTCTTCTTTATCTACACCTACACTCCTAGGTGATCGCATACAGTCTCGTGACTTTGAATACTGAAGCATCTATATTTCGGATTTATATTTCCAGTATAGACTCCTCCAAGCTTATAGATCAACCTGCTTAGTTTTGTTCATTTGGGTCCTCCAAAAAACAGACTGGATTACACGTGCAAAAGATTTATTGGAGGAAAATCCTGTGAAGTACAACAGCAGGTAGGGAGCTAGAGCAGGTGGAGCCTCCAGACAGCAATGCAGGTCTGACACCTGTGGAAGAAGAGAGTGGAAGAAGGGGACTTGGGTAGAAAAAGTCTTGGAATGTAGCAGAATTCCAGAAAATATCCAGCCAGGCTGATGGAGAGTCCTCGAGCCAAGGTTGCCTGTCAGAGGAGTCCCCATGTCCTGCAGGAGTGGACCTGCTTTAGTATCCCTGGTGTCTTCAGTCACTGCCTGGGAGCAGCTTGTGGCAAATGTGGCCTCAGTGTGCAATGTAGAAGCTGGGACCATCAACCAACTTTGCTTCATGCAGCAAGAGATCTAAGTGACACATTTTCACCGCCCCAATATCAGTTAACATCTCTTCTTGAATTTCTAACAGACATCTCAAACTTAGCATAGAAAAAAATGGAATTCTTAATTCTTAATTCTCCTCATCACATATGTATTCCTTTAAATTTTGTCTTCTTGGTAAATGGCCTCACTTTCTTCCAGATGCTAAAGCCAAAACTCTAGAAATCATTTTTTAATCTTTTGTCCCATTCCCTACATCCAGTCCAGAAGTAAGTCCTTTTGAACTTACCTCCAAAATCTCAAATCCATTTACTTCTTTCCATTTCCACTGCTACAGTCTTATTCCAAACCTTCATCCTCCCTCACTTGCTTTCCTAAATGGCCTCTCCACTGTTACTCTTGCCACCACTATAGTCGATTCTTAACGGCAGCCAAAATAGAACATCTCGCAGGCTGTTGCTTCAGTGGTACACCATTATAATTGTACTGGAATTTGAGCACACTTCCTTGCTCTGCAATGCCCTATGTGATTTACTCCTGCGTACTTCCTTGTGCTCACTGACACTGAGGAACACCTCGCTCCTATCTGTTCTTCAGACACTGGTCTACTCTCCCCAGTGCCTTTCTGTTCCCTTCCCATATCTTCACACCTCTCCCTTCTCCTCAGTCTTTAAAAATCATGTCGCCATTGCTTTCTCAGATAGCCTTTCTCTGACCACCTTTTTAAAAGCAGACCCTTACCCCCACCCAAGTTACACATTATCAAAAAACAATGATTATTCCCTTCATAGCCTGTATCACTTTCTGCAATTACCTTGTCTATTCATTTTGTTTACATATTTTTCTGTCTCTCTTTATGCACATTTCAACTCTATGAGAGCAGGGACCTTGCCTGTCTTGTTTAATGCTATTTCCCCAATGCCTGGCACAGAGCTGAAAATAATAGAAGGGACATATTGACTATCTGTTGACTACTAAGTGAGTGAATCTCTCTTTAACAAGGGCTCAAAACCGTCCTTCAGGTGCTATTGGTGGCTGTTTCAGGTAGAAATAGGTTTTGTTGCATATAACAGTGGCTTAGTCAAATTGTGATTTGTGTCTATTTTTCACAGACCACGAAATTCAGAGGCAGTCAGTCAGTCTAGGACTGTACCATGATTCTACAATGCCACCAAGACAGGGGCTTCTTCATGCTTTCATTTGGCTGTCCTAAATGGGTGGCTTTCAACTTTATGCTTCTTGTTTCATGGTCAAAAGATGACTCTCTGCCCTCTTTATAATGTTTTGTACAAGGTGGGAAAAAGAAGGCCAAAGAACAAAAAATATCAATTGGCTGAATCTCCCTGTTTAAGGAGCTGTCATGGGCTGGGCTGCCCAGAATTCAGACTCTTAGATGGACATTAGCATGTGGGAGATTTATCACAGAGACCTCTTGGGATCAACAAGAGAGATCTGGGTTGTGCACAAAAGATTCTACCATGCAAGCTTTCTTGAAAGCCCATATACTAACTTCTACTTATATCTCAGTGGCAAGAACTGTAGCGTGTAGCTACCTTTAGCTGCAAGGTAGCTGCAAAATATAGACTTCCAGTTGGGCCACCATGAACAAAATGAGTGTTCCGTTAATAAGAAAGAAGGGGAAATCATTTAGGGTATTTAGGCAGGTAACCAGTGGCCTCTGCCGTGGTGCCCCTTCTCTACTCTCTTGTCTCTCTTCTCTCTATTCTCCTAGTGTTTTAGCATTAAAAATGAACAAACAAGCAAACAAACCAAACACATAAACAAAGCAAACAAACATGAATAAATCTCCTTCTTCCTTCATTAGCTAATAAACAAAACTTACTAAAATCTCACAAAAGTGTGTAAAATTTATGTGTATAGATCTTGCAAGGAAGATGGTTGTCACCATGCTAAATATATTTTGATTTTCACTGGGGCCGACTGAGCCAAAATGAAGAGATGTAGATTCATCCCCAGGAAATACAATATAATGTGGAAACAAACTAATATAAGACAACCTGATATAAGACAATACCCTAAGTGGGAGGGGAAGAATGTTCTAAAGACAAAGGAAACTGAAAAGAGGAGCATCCTGGTCTGTGTCAAAGAGACAGGGAAGGCTCCAGAAATGCAGAGATACTGAAGACATCATCATAAGGAAAGAGGAGCATATATTTTGCAGAGGGGGCAGGGAGCTGGATGGCAGGCAATATACAACCCAAGCTGGAGGAGCTGAGCACTGAGAAGCCAGAATCTAAGCATGGTGGAAACAGAGTGTGGGACAAGCTCAGGCACCTGCAGCAAAAACAGTGCTGGCCAAGGAGCCATAGTCCTCTCCCTGGCTTTTCACTCTTGCCACCTAGGTCCAGAGGTGCTCCTCTGGGCAGATCTCCAAGCTAGGGCAAGTGTGGCCTCTTGACAATATTGCTGGAGAAGGAGGAAGGAATGAGGTTTGTAGCCCATGGCAGGTGGGTAATGCCTATGAGTGAATTAAATTTACACAAGCAGCCCTTTCACAATCGTCTAGACAGGAAATAGAGAAGGGAGCTCAGTGGAAAACATCAGTTGTGCCCATGCACCCAACTGTTCCAGTAACGTAAAAGCAACAGCAGTTGGAGATACTTAAGGCAGCCATGGTATTGACAGAAAAAGACCCTGGATTTGGATTGCAGCTGTAGCATTTACTAAATGCACGTCACAACCTCTCTGAGTCTCATTTTCCCCATGTTTCAAATGGGATGCAGTGGAATCCTGTTGCCTACCCGGTAACTTTTTACCTTCTTTATCCTTTTTTATGAAACCTCAATGTCATCCAGGAATCCTCTTGCTCAGTGAGGCCACATGCTTCAGAAGAAGCAGGCTGTAGTCCTGGCCTCACGAACCAGAGAACTGGAGTCTATGCGCTAATTCTCAAATTTACAAGAAATGATTCATCTAAGTTAAGTATAATGGTCCCAGTCCCTTTGCTAGTGATTGGTTACTTATGGGTATGTAATTTAATTCTGGCCAATGCTCTGGGAGGGGAAGTCTTTGGAAGTCTTCTGGGAAAGATTTGGATGATAAAGAGAGATGTATCTAGATAAAACTCTACTTTTCTATTACACCTTGTGATATCTGCAAATCAATTCCAGAACTCCAGCAGCCATCTTGTGATCATAAGGCCATTTTGCCAAGGACAAACTGATATACCAAGAATGCAGAGGGAAAGATGGAAAGAGCATAAGACCTAGATGACTGAGGTGGATCGCTGAATTAACCAATCCTAGAGCATCCACATTTTAGACCTCCTTATTACACGAGGTAGCAAATCCTTTGTTGTTTGGATCAGTTGCACTGAGATTTTCTGTTATTTGCAGTTAAAGGTTATCCAACTGATACAAAAGTTATCTGCTGCAGTAAGGATTAAACACAATGGCTTGTGAAAGTGTCAGTCCAAAGCCAGTACACTAGGTCCATAATATATATTTATTCATTTATTTGAATACTGTTTCATTACAATATCTTTCAAAATCCCAACTACTTATGTAATTTTTTTATTTGAAAATTTTCCTATCTTGGGCTGTCTGCGAGTCACCATCAATCTGGGGCATTGTCTGGCCAATTAACTATTTGACCTGCTTCCCAACCACTTCTAACTATTGACTCAGGAGTGGTCCCCAGAGTATGTCTCCTAGTGAGAACCCAGAGCATGGGGCTCAGGGCATAAAGACGGGGCCTTTGATTTTTAGCCTAAGGATAATTTCTCCTAGAAAGAATCAGGACATCTTAAAAGCAGTGTACATTTTAGAAAATAAGATTTAGAAAATCAGAATTAACTTTGTTTTGAAATTAGTCTCACAACCAAGTTAGGTAACTCCAAATGGAGCTCTGAATTTACAATTTCAGGATTCTTGTATTGCATGTCCAATTTGGGAATTAGTGCATAGACTCCAGATGAAACAATTTGACAGCACAAAGGCAATGTACAGTATAAATATTCTTATTTCCTAACTACTTGTCAGCTATTTCCAGTGAGTAAATATTTACACGTTTTCCTCTCCCCCTGCAGAAAGCAGTACTCACATATGTGAACATAAATATTTTGGCGTATGTAAATATTTACTCATACAAGCAATATATTTCTTTTTCTAGTCTCTGTTGTAAGTTTTTTAATAACAGAACAATTCCTGCTTACAAATAAGTTCTCATCTTGCAACTCTCCTAAAATATTCTGCAAATGAGAGGCATTTTATGGTAGTGGTTAATTGCTGATTAGTTAGAGCAGCTGGGGTTAAATCCGAACTCGGCACCCTACCAGCTGTGTGACTTTGGGTAAGTTCTTTAGTCTTTCTGAGCCCTGAGTTTCCTCATCTGTAAGATGAGAGTAATAATAGTCTCTACCTGATAGGATTGTTCAGAATATTAAATAATTTAATGCATATAATGTGCTTCGCAACACTTGGCATATTGTAAACTTTTAATAATTAAATATTAAAATAAATATTTTATCATTGCCAGTTACAGAAAATGTCATTTTTTCTATTTAGTATTATGAATATAAATATATTTATAAATAGTATCTTAATTTTATGTCTCTTTTTTATCATTCAAAGAATTTTCAAATGCTAACAATAGATTCCATGTGAGTAAATTACCCTAAACTGGCTTTTGATTATTTCTCACAATCCACTGGGTTAGTGACCATCATTTTTTAAGCACTTACTGTTTGCCAGGCATTGTGTTATGTGCTTTCAAAGGCAATATTTCATTTAATCATCACAGCAACATATGAGGGTTTTCACACTAAAAAATAGGGCCTCAGTGAGGGTAATTAACTCATTTTACATGAAACAACTGGAAAGTAGTAGAGTTGAGACTCAAACCCAGGTCTTCTTGATGTGAAAGTCCTTGCTCCAAACCATTACGCGATCTTGTTTCCATCATTTACATAGAGATGTCCCTTTGCAGGAAGAGTTCAGTGTTTTAAAATTTTCTTATGTCAGGAAAGTAGAGTAAATTTTAATTTGTGTTCTGGTCTCTGGGAAAATATACTTCATTGACAAATCAACATCGCCTCACTCAGAGCCTTATCAACACTATGTTATAAAATGTGGTTGACTGTCTGGTGTTGAGACTCACCCCACAGTACCCCATCTTTTGAGTTTTAGCTTGGATTTTTTTCATTGACTCTTGACAAGATACAGAATATCCCTGCCCCAGATGCTGATCTTGTATTCATGTTGCCCAGCTCCTCCAGATGGTACGTTGAATCAAAATGTTGGATTTCAGCCATGTGGTCCCTGTTCTCAGGAAGCTCCCAGAGACCTCCTCTGATTGGATAGCCTTGGCATATCAGGAAATCATGCCTCCCAATTATTGGAACCTTCTCTTGCTCTTGACCACCAGGCCTGTCAGCAATCACTGGACCAAAGCCAATGGTATTTTCCAGTGTCCCATGCCCTTGCAGCAATTTTTCCATACAGCTGTAACCCAGATGTCAGGAAACTTACTCTCACTGCCTCCACAGCCACCTGCATCCATAAAGCTGCTGACCACACAGCAGACTATGGAGTCCAGCTACTGCCAGGATTCATGTGGCCAGAGCCTACTTGGCCACCTGAACTGCCTTGGAAAGATGACCTACACCTCCCTTTCACCTTCCAAATCTCTCAGAATTATATCAAATTGGCAGAACTCTAGTTCTAAAGTAATGTTCAAAATATGGTTTATTTTGTTTTACATTTTTAATTGACACGTAATAATTGTACAAATTTATGGGATATTGTGTGATGTTTTGTTAAATGTGTGCATCTTGTAATGAGCAAATCAGAACAATTAGCATATCCATTGCCTCAAACATTTATCATTTCTTTGTGGTGAAAACATATAAAATCTGCTCTTCTGCCTATTTTGAGACATACAATACCTTAATGTTGACTATAGTCACTCTAATGTATAATGGGACACTAGTACTTACTCGTCTTTTCTAGTTGCACCTTTTTACCCATTGATCATCCTCTTCCTATCCTCTCTTCCCCCATCCTCTTCAATCTCTGGTAACCACTGTTCTATTCACTATTTCTATGAGATCAAAAAATTTTAAGATTGTTCATATAAGTGAGATCATGTCTTTCTGTGCCTGGTTTATTTCACTTAACATATGACTTCCAGGTTCTCCATCCATATTGTCGAAAATGACAATTTTATTCTTTTTTTATGACTGAATAGTATTCCATTGTGAATATATATCACATTTCCTTTATCCATTCATCTGTTATTGGACACTTGGGTTGATTCCATACATGGCTATTGTGAATAGCACTGCAGTGAACATGGAAATGCAGACATCTCTTTGATATACTGGTTTCATTTCCTTTGGATATATACCCAGCAGTGGGATTGCTGGATCGTATAGCAATTATATTTTTAATTTTTTGAGGAACCTCCATACTGTTTTCCATAATACTGTACTAATTTACATTTCCACCAACAGTGTGTAAGAATTCGCTTTTATCCCAATATGTAGTTTTCTGCTTTCCAATATACCCAAATATAAAGTGGTCCAACTGGAGTTTGAGAAAAGTGAATCCACTTATCCAGCACAATTCTCTCACACGGACCTATTCCGAATTTCCTTTATGAATTTTTGGGTGGAAGGCACACCTTCTTATTCCCTTGGGCTCTCTTTCTCTTAGACATCACTTATATTCAAGTTCATGAACAAATTAAGAAACAATGATTTATTCTTTAAGGATAACTTTTGAGCACCTACTTGTCTGACAAGACACTGTATTAGGCACAAACAACACAGAAAGGAATAAGATTTGGTTCCAGTTTTCAAAAAGTGCACAGCCCTTAAAGGTAGAAGGACAAGAAAGTAAATTATGTGATACTGAGTGAGAAATGATAGAAGAGATATGTGTGTAGGATTTTGTGGAAGTGCATCTAAAAAGTCAGATTCTTAACCATGCTAAGAAGGAAGTGTTAGAGAAAGTAGAGAGAGGAATAAGGAAAATGTATCCAAGAAGAGGCAGAGGCTGGTATGAAACTTGAAAGACATTGCACCAGGTATCCAGTAGGTATCCAGTGCTGCCTAAAACCACTCCAGTACTTATCTTCAAACAACATTTTATTTGCTTGTGATTCTGCAATCTGGGCTGGGATCAGCTAGGTGACTCTTCTGCTAGCTTTGTTGGTAATCACTCTTATGACTGAATTCAGCAGGCAGTTTGGCTGATGGCTGAATTCAGCTGAGATTTTCTTTCTCTCCAAGTAGTCTTGGGCTTCTCTCCACGTAGGTTTTTTCACATGTTTTCTCTTACAGAGGCAGCTGGATTTCTTAAACAGTGACCCAGGCTCCCAAGAACACAAAAGCAAAAGCTGCCAAATATTCTTAAATATTAGGCCTGTAGCTATTCAAGTGTCACTTAAGGGTAATCATAGGAGACCAGCCCAAATTCAAGGGGAGATTACAGAAGGGCATTAATACCGGAAGTAAATGCATTAATATGGTTCCTTGGAGCTATCATATGATTGATCAGCTAGATGAAGTTGAAAGAGGCTCCAGTCAGGAGAAGAAATAAGAGCAAAGACCTGGAAGTCTGTAGTGTTTTAAGGAAAAGTAAGCATTTCTGGGTTGTAAGTGGGTGGGTATATAGGCAACAATGAGTAAGATAAAGCTACAGTGCTGGCTTCCTCAACCATGATCTCTGCTTGGCCCTCATCCCTTGCCTCATCTAACTTCCCCGGACTTGGCTTGCTTCCTGGCAATGACTCCTGGTCTGCTGAACTCCCACCTGATCTAGCTCTTTTTTGTTCAGATAAATATCAAAGCTATGTTGGCAATTGTTATCTGACCACTGAAGCCATTTTCTCTTCTTTCTGGGCACTCACACCATAATTCTCAGCTTCTCTTGCAGTTAGTTTTGGCCACGTTAACTGAGTTCAGGCCGAAGGAGCATGGGTGCAAGTGGTGATGTGCAATACTTCCAGACTTGGACAGTTGAAAACCTACTATTCCATCTTCCTTTTTGTTTTTCCTCTCCACTTGGCTGCAAATAGAGAACACCTTCGAAGCAACTTTGAGAGCCTTGTATTGAAGATGGCAACTTTGAGAGCCGTGTGTTGAAGATGGCAAAGCCGCAAGATGGAAAGTGCCTGGGTTCTTGGATCATTGTATGGAGGGGCTCTGCCCAAGTAGGATCACCCAGGCTGGATTGCCATGTGAGTGATAGCAAAACAATTTTTGTTGTCATAAGCCCTTGAGCTGTGGATGTTCATAAATTATAACAGTCAGCATTGCCTCAACTAATATAACGGGGAACCGAGGAGGCAGAGAAGTTCTTAGCATCACCCTGAGAAAAAGCAGAATTTGTGGGGAAGGAGATTGCATGAAGGGGAGGATAATAACTCAGGCTGAAGCAGGGCCAGCCAAATCTGGGAAGAATTCTTTGAACGAGGTAATGACAGTATTCCTTTCAATGTGACCAGATGTACATAGAGGAACATCTGGAACCCACTGCAGATTGACTCATTGACACATTCTTATCTGAAACTGAATTTTACCCTCAGTTTCTTAAAGTATCTTTGACAACTTGTATCCTTGGAAACCCTTCATATTTAACCTACTGACAGGTGAGCAATATAGCTTTTTGGGTAAGTTAATTAAAGGAAGAGGATTTTATGTTAATGAAATAATTCATATTTGATTCTCTGATTTAATTTGGTTCCCATAACAATCCCTCAAAGTTAGATGGGCAGAATCTAATATATATATGTATTTCCAGATAGAATAGTCAAGGCTGAGGAGGAGCTTACTTGGCTAAGACCTCACAGTTACATGGAAGAAGCCTGGGATCCATGTCTTCTAGCTCTAGAACATTTGTAAGCAAAATATGTAGACCCTGGTGATAACCCACCCATACTGTCTAGATTCACCTGACTTCATTGCAGTTGAGGTGGACAATTCTAGAGCACACTACAGCTCTCCCTCTGCAAGTACCTGTACCTCTCAGCTTCTCTGCCTTAGGATTTGTTCCAGCACCCTAGGAGCCTTCTTAGCTCAGCACAGGCACGACTTTGGAAATGTAAGGGAGTTAATGTCCCAGAGGTCAATCCCCAATCAACGGGGTACAGGAAGTAGTTGGATAAATGCCCAGCTTCCCATTCCCTTAGATACACTCCACTTGGTTTCTCAGAGGATTCTCAGCAGGACTGATCTCCAGCAAGCATTCACAGCTCATTAGCACACACTAAACTGGCTTTCTTCCCCTGCTCCCTCATCCATGCTTTGTGGGATCATCTCCCAAATAAACTGCTTGCACCCATTCCTTATCTTAGAGTCTGCTTTCAGCAGAACCCATACTTAAGCAGTATACGTGGACTAAAGGAAGTTAGAAGCACGCAGAGGAAAACAGGATTTTTTTTTTTCTCTTGCTCTCTCTGAACTGAATTCAGGTAACCTCTCACGGCAGTGAGTGAGAATAAAGTCCACATGAACACCTCATCAGTCAGTTCCTGTCAGACTCTCCTCCTTTTCATAGGCAGTTGGTGGCACCTGCTAGTCTGGACTCTCCTAAGCATGGTGACTTTGCTTTGCTGCCCAGCTGGCACCAGGCACTAGATTAGCAGCCTTGGTCCCAGACAGCAGCAGATGCTGCCAGCTCACCAACTCCTGGCAGCGGATTCAGGCTTGGGACTGGGCAGCAGAGTTTGATCACTTGCCCCGGCTGCCACAGTTTCCACCCTCTTCCCTATATCCTCTAGTCATGAGAGGCCTGTTTGATAGAGATGTCAGCTCAGCAGTGACTGATCTGTTGAGACAAGCTTAGTGTGGCATGGTGCCATGGGGAGCAGCAGAGGGGCCTCAACCAGATGCCAAAGGGCCCACAGGCCCAGGTCTGACATGCTGAACTGTGGCAGGCTGGGTGTGCAAAGATGCCATCTGTGGGTTATCACCAGAACAGCTGTGTTCATTTGTTCACGCATTCATTCATTCATTCATTTGTATAATATTTACTGATGCTCCTTATGTGCCTGGTACTGTGGTATGAACTAGGTATACAAGAGATAATGAGAGAGATGTAATCTCTCCCTTCCTTGAACTTATAACATAGAATGGAGGAAGATATTGATGGAATATCAAACATATAATTATATGAAATCCTGAGATTTTCTTTTCCCTATTTCTCATACATACCCTCCATCTGGAGACCAAGCCCATATCAAGACAGAGTGCTTTAAAGATGGTGAAAAGAAAAAGTCCTTTAGTATGGTAAAAGCTCCAGAGTTATGCCAGGAAGCAAGCAGCTATGCAGTCACTGGTAAGAAAAAGTAATACTCAGAAGTTCTGCCAGCCACTCTAATTATGACCGGTATTTCTTCTCCGCAAGCCAAGGTGAGACAGGTCAGTAGGTGGCAACTCCTGGGAAATGGAGTGGGATCATTATTTGCAGGGAAGTATAAATGGCTAATATAAGAGCAAGTGTGACTCCTCTTCTTCTCCAAGTGCATGCCATCACATACTAGCATCTCAGGGCTAATGTGCATAAGGAAATAAAGTTCTAAACATGGGATTCCAACATTTGGAGTGAAAGAGTTGGGATGTGGGGACGGTTTATCTTTCTAGGGTCTTTCTTGTGTTTCTCACATAGGCTGGCCTACGTCTGGGAGTGCTGAGGTTGGGACTTGGGCTTCCTGCCTGTCTAGAAAAGGGCCAAATCCCAGCTCCACTCATTGTTGGTCTCCAGGGCTGCTCAAGCTCTGGTTCTTGCAGATGCTATTTGGAGCAGCTCCCAAGCCATTAAACCCTTCCTCCTGGGGAACTCCACAGCTGTCAGAGAGGAGGAGGAGACGGGTGGAACAACCAGTTCAGATTCACTTCAAACCAGAAGTGGAACAATCCCTGTTACATTATTAACCCCCGGAGCCATGTAAAGTTTCATCTGTTTTCTCTCAACGATTTGTTACAAGCTACATTTTCCAAAAACTGCAAGACCTACGACCAAACAGCATCTTTCACATGTGTGTGAAAATCCCGGGGTAACTCCTACAGGGCTGAGAGCAGAGGACATGGGTTCTAATCTTGCCTTTGACACAAGCCAGCTGTGTGACAGTGAGGGAGCCACCTTTCCTCTCTGAGCTTCAGTGTCTGTATTGGTTAGCTATTGCATGTAAAAATACCCACAGTCTTAATAGTATCCAACAATAACAATTAGTACCACAGATCTGGGGGTCAGCTGGGGCTTGGCCAATCTAGTCTGGGCTCAGCTTAGCAGCAATACTTCAGACTATAGTGGCTCTGCTTCATATCACAGGATTGGAGCTTTGCTGGGCTAACTCTGCTCCACATGCTAGTGGGCTAGACTGCTGCTATGGTTTGAATGGTTTTGTCTCCTCCAAAATTCATGTGGTTGAAATTTAATCTCCAATGCAACAGTGTTGGGAGGTGAGGCCTCTTGGAAGGTGTTTAGATAATGAAGGCTCTGAATGAATGAATGCTGATTATGCTTGTAGGAGTGAGTTCACTCTATTCTGCTCTTCTGCCATGTAAGGACACAGAGTTCATCTGTCTTGCCCTCCCATCTTCTGCCACATGAAGAAGCAGCAAGAAGGCCCTTACCCAGGTGTCGGTGCCTTGATCTTCGACTTCCAGCCTCCAGAACTATGAAAGAAATACATTTCTGAGGTACTCTGTTATAGCAGTACAAATGGACTGAGACAACAGGCATGTTCTCTGCAACAGCAGAAGTATCAGGAGGAAGTAGAAATATGTGAAACCTCTTAAGGCCTAGGCTTGGAACTATCATGAAGTCCCACTTCATTGGCCAAAGCAAGTCAATTGGCCCCAAATCAAGAGGTAGGGAAGTATGCTCCACCCATGATATGCCATGACCATGATGCGGCTGCAGGTTGGGGTGAAGAAGCATCAGGACCATTTATTCTATCTGCCATAGTCTCCTTACCTATAACATGACAAGATCAACAGATTACATGGTTCCTTGGGCCCCTCATAACCTAAACATTCTGTAAGTCTAAATAATGATGTAGAAGCAGAACAGTGTAAAAGGATGTAAACCAGTGAAAAAAAGCAAGAAATAAATCTGGTATGTCTTAATAAAATTTCTCTGAACATATGAGCAAATTACAACCAGGTACAAAGACATGGTTTTTGAAACCTGCCCACCTCACTCAAATCGGGCAACTGATTTTCACAAGCTCAGCATATGTGAGCATCTGTATAAAAATGCAGGAGGGCCCTGCTCCAAATTTCCACACCTGTCCTCGCCTCCCTAATACCAATAAGGTGATTTAACCTGAATCAGAGGTCAAGAGCTGGGCACCTCCCAATGTGTACATGTTTTCTGCTTTGGAAGCAAAAGAAGCAGCTTCCTACTAGAGAATATGCAATGAAAAAAATTATATCAGCAGGACTCTCTTTGCTGGAAGTGTGAACTTGATAGAAATCAGAAATGCAAATGGTATTCAAGTGCGGTTAAAACTTCTGCTTTCCAAAAGGGGGAAAAATTAATTGCTTTTATACTTACCGTAGTGATAAGCCGGAGGCACATGCTATACACAAGAAACAGCATCCAGAAACCTTCCAAGAGGTGGAGGGAAGGGAGGCAATAAATCTCCCCTAGAAAGCCTCACGTTCCTAACTGCAGATGTGCACGGCATGTAATTTTTTAGCTGTGTGGTTCAGGGACCTGCTAAGAGTTTCAGATTCAACTGACTTCTGTGAAAGCTTGAGAAGATGTTTGGGAAAATGCTCATAAATGATAAAAGAAGAGCTTAAGCAGTGAGTAGGTGTCCAGAACCTCTTAGTTGCTGGGGAAAAGGTGTTAGTTTATGGCTTTTATTGCAAGGACATCTGCAGCTTCTCAGGTTTATGGAGCACATATGCTTGCAAGAAAGTCCCACAAGCCTCAAATCATGTCCACCTTTTTCAGAGGGTGGGCCTTGGAGGGAATGCCCAGGGTGTATGGATTGATAGGACTTCCATGAATGGGGTGACTATTTTGTCCAGTTTTCCTGGGACAGTGCCAGTTTATTTCTGTTACTTCAGTACCTTATCTAGTTAGTAACCTTATTCACTCTCAAAAGTCTCAGTAGCACAATAACTTTGAAAAACTGTTGGCCTGAAAGACCAGGCTGTGCATTAGACCCATTCATCCATTCAGTTAGCATTCCGCTACGAGGACCTGGGCACACACCTGTTATTTCCCTAGACTTTATGAATTCCTAAAAGCAAGGGCTGTGTTTCACCCATTTTTTTAAAACTTTAGGTTCTAGGGTACATGTGCACAATGTGCAGGTTTGATACATAGGTATACACGTGCCATGTTGGTTTGCTGCACCCATCAACTCATCATTCACATTAGGTATTTCTCCTAATGCTATCCCTCCGCCAGTCCCTACCCCCGATAGGTCCTGGTGTGTGATGTTCCCTGCCTTGTGTCCAAGTGTTCTCATTGTTCAATTCCCACCTGTGAGTGAGAACATGTGGTGTTTGGTTTTCCGTCTTTGTGATAGTTTGCTGAGAATGATGGTTTCCAGCTTCATCCATGTCCTTGCAAAGGACATGAACTCATTCTTTTTAATGGCTGCATAGTACTCCATAGTGTATATGGTTTCACCCATTTTTGAGGCTATGGCCCTTCTCCTCTTCTCTCTTCTTCCAGTTGTTTCTCCCTGCTCCCCCAGGCTCTGTTCTGCCATGCACAGCCTTGACTCTCACATCATTTTCTAGAGGACTTTTGTCTCCCCAGTCCTCACCATAACCTCCTCCAACATCCATTAGTTCTGTGGCTACATCTCCGGATCAGCCTAAAGGTTAATGAACATTGTACCATTCACAATCTCCAAGTCAGACTACGTCAATAGAGGGTCATGCCATTAACTCCCCCAGGGAATTCTAGAACTCATAACTCCCTCAGTCTCTGTATCATTTTTGTCATACAAAACAAACAAACAAAACTGAGATGTTTTCTCTAAATTTAAGATTGTATTTCAGAGACAGCAATAATCTTGGATATGTGGAGACTAACTAGATGTCCCTCAAACACATTTTGCTTTGTTCCTGGGCACTCAACTGGACTATGTCTCCCAGTGGTCCTTGGGGTAAGGTATGGCCATGTGACTGACTTCTGGCCCATTACATGTAGACAGAAGTAATGTATATTACTTACTGGTCCGATCCATAAACACAGATGCTCCTTGACTTATGATGGGGTTATGCTGTGAAAAACTCACTGTAATTGGAAAATATTATAAGTTGAAAATGCATTTAATGCACCTAACCTACAGAACCTCATAGCCTACCTTAAATGTGCTCAGAACACGTTTGCCTATGATTGGGCAAAATTATCTAATACAAAGCACGTTTTATAATAAAACGTTAAATATCTCATGTAATTTATTGAACACCACACTGAAAGTGACAAAGAGAATAGTTGCATGGATACTTGAAGTATAAGTTCTACTGAGTGCGTATCACTTTCACACCATTGTAAAGTCATACAATTGTAAGCTGAATCACAGTAAGTTGAACCACTGTAAGTCAAAAAGTATCTGTATTTCCCATATGGCTCTTTGATGTGTTTCTTCCATTTCCCATATCTGGGGGTTGGATATTGATGCCCACAATGATGTTGGAAGACAGGAGGAGATTCTCAGCCCTGGCTGCTCATGAGAGACACCAGGGGTACTTAAAACAAAATTCTGTGCACACATCCCACCCTGAAGTAATGGAATTAGAATTTCTACTGTCAGAGAGGCAGAGCTCTCCATAGGTTTGAACACCTGAGTGACTGTGTGAAGAAAAGTCCCTGTTTCTTCCACCAAGTGTACTTTACCTGAAAAACAAACAAACAAACAAACAAAACGAAACATAAAAAACAATTCCATGGTGTTAGGCTCGGTCTGTATTTACTTTAACTAATACAATGAGCAACTGCATTTCTACAAATGGATTCACCAGCCATGTCCTTATCAATTCCTGGATGAAAGGAGGCTGTTGGTAGGAGGTGAGTAAAGAGAATCACATCAAGGAAATGGGCACAGGCCTCCCACTGATCATCTAGGAAATACTTGAGAAATGGTTGTGAAAGGAGAATTGTGGTATGGTGAGGAGTGGATGGACGGAGAAAGGAAGCTGAGGCCTGCAGGCCCTATTTTTATATGGTCTGAGAAAGCAGGTATGAGTGTGTGTGATAAGGGAGTGTGTTTTGTGAGTTGATGATATTAGGCTGAACTTGAAGTCCTCCTAACTTTGGAAATAAATTACTTGGATTACAACACTTTTCTGTTGGATGACAAATCTCCTTGTATTTATGTGGCCATGCTCCTCTATGTGGAGACATGCCTCCCTGGGTAATAGAAATTGGCTTGCTACAAAGGTTTTGCATTCTTGTTGGTTCAACATGGGTCTTTGGCTTAAGGCTAAACATCCGGGAAGCCCATGAACTGGATGCTCTTTGCTTAACTAATGACCTTTCCTGGCTCTTACCAAGAGCTTCATTCTCTTTCTCCTTTTCCTTTTCTTCTCCTCCTCCTTCTCCTCCTCTTTTCTTCCTTTTCCTCTCCCTTCCCCTTCCTCTGTCCTTCCTTTGCCCCCTGCACTTCCTCCAACTTCTCCCCTTCCTTCTCTTTCTTTCTCTCCTCCTTTTTCTCTCCCTCTACCCTTGACCTTCCTTTCCCTTTCCCCTTCTTAACCTCCCTTTCCCTATCTTCCTTCTTCTCCCTCTGTCCTTCCCCTTCACCTCCTCTCCAGGTTTCTCAACAAAAAGGTAGCTTTCCACTCCAGTCACATCCCTTGAAATCCTGACCAGCCACACTATGGAGGTGATTATTAATTGGCTCATTATTCACTTACTCTTTTAATCAACACTGTTGGTTAGGCGGGGCTTTGTTGGGTAAGGATAGATCTTGCCATGGTTGCCACTGTGCTACAAGTGGACATACAGAGACAAAAGAGATTATCTTTGTTGTAGAAATAGTCAGTCTTATGAATGGCAAAAGTGGGCAGTTACATGGTCAGGAACCAAGGAAGCAGTTAAGCAAATCATTGAGAGTTCAAGGCTGCCTCATGTCTAGCAGAAGAGACCTCAAATCCCCAGGCAACAGACGATTCTGTTCATTAGGAGCCCATCACTGATGCTGGATGTTTTTGTTTTGTGGGTATAAGGCAAGTAGAACCCTGTTATTGAGAAGGCTTGTCAAAGACTGTCCCTCCATGAAACTCAGGGAGGAGGAACTTGATATTTTCTAGGGAAAGTTAGGGCAAATTTACATAGGAACAAGAGATCTTGTAAGAAAAATGGGATAGTAATCTTGACACCTTCTTTATGGGAGTTTTAGACCATCCCTGAGGGACTGAGGAGCATGATGTTGCCAAGCAAGAAGCCTGGTGTTCACACATGAAGTGGAAAAGAGAGGGTGCATTGTTGAGCTGGTGTGTCCTTGGAAAGTTGCCTATGAGGGCATCTAGAACACAGATATTTAGAAACAAGTAAAACCAGGAGCCCAGTTCTACTGTGATCTGGCACTACTACAGACAAGTGTAAACCTTGGAGTTGCATGCCTAGTTCCACACCATGGAACAAAGTCGGACTTAGACTGTGTAACATCAGCATTTCCCTGTTTCCTGGGTGATGGCATTATGGACTTTAAACTTTTTTTTATTATGAATTAAAACACACATATGCAGAAGTACACAATCCATGAATGTCTAGCTCACTTAATGACCACACAAGCACTACCTGTGTCAAGCACCACCTGGGTCAAGACATAAAGCAAAACCAACACCCTAGAAGCCTCCTTCATGCCCTCTTCTCATCATGCCCCTTTCTTCCACTGTATACATCTTAATTTCTAACACCACATCTTCCTTTTGCCTGCTTTTGGAATAGATACGTAAATGAACTCATATGATCTGGACTCTTGTATCAGGCTTCTTTTGCTCAATATTACATTTATGAGATTCATCCATGTTGCTGCTCATTTTCCTTGCTGTGTAGTACTTCACTGTATGAATATATGCTGATCCATCTATCCATGCCCTTTTTGATGCATATTGGGCTGCTTCCAGTTTGGCTGTTCCAAACCAAACTTGTGTTAAGATTCTGGAACATGTTTCCTAGGAACGCAAGGACCATTTGGTGAATGATGATAATGAGACCATGGCTGAAAAGATTTTCTCAATTTTCTGACTCCTTGAGCAAGTGTGCTCTGGCAGCACTTGGGCTCATTATGGGATGCACAGAGAGAAGGAAGGGTAGCAGCAGGTGCTAGAGAAGAGGCATAGCAAGATGGGGATTTCTAATCAAAGTAAGTTGAACATCAAAAATGACATACCTCAGACTGAGGAAACTGAATAAACTGAGTTTCTCAAATAATCTATTTTTTTTCCCCATCATGCTGGAGTGTGAAAAAGAAAAGGCCCCAGTAACAGTACCAAGACTAGTCACTGGTTCTGGTTACCTCAGTGAAATTTCTGGAACTCTGGCTTGAAGTTCTCTCCTTGGCCACACCAGGATGGTCCTATGTGAGCTTGCCCTAGCACCCCTCCCCAGTTCTTGTTCAGATGTGACCGTCCTTCGTCCACTCATCTCATGCATAACTCATCTCATGCATAGCTTGCTCCTCTCGGCTCAGTTCCCCATCTCTCCAGAGTCAGAGCCTTGTATCTATCAGGGGCCCCACATTCTTCCTCCTTTGGTCAGTTACTCACTGTTACAGGGTGGCACACTCACTGTGCTGTGCTCCTAGCTACCCTCTGCTCGCATCCAGCATTCATTCGTTCATTGAACAAATGCTTATTGGCCAGGTGCGGTGGCTCACGCCTGTAATCCCAGCACTTTGGGTGAGACAGGAGGATGGCATGGGACCAGGAGTTCGAGACCAGCCTGAGCAACATATTGAGACCCCCCCCCGTCTTTACCAAAATGAAAAAAAATTGCCTATTGACAGACACTTGGTGCCAAGATGGGCACCTTTCTTTCATGTCAGAGCCACTGCCTAAGAGCCTAATGAAGAACCTCCAACCCTGGGCTGTCATGATCTCTCTCATGGTACAATGGGTTCTTAGGCAAACATTTCTTCTACCAGGCTTCCCATCCATGCCCTCACCCCACTCTGGGCCTTGCTCTGCAACCAGCACTGTACAATGCAGTTCAGAGGCACTCGACCCACCCTATGTATGCTGAAGTGCTCACAGGCCTTCCTCTGGGGGTTGTAGGTAGCCCAGGAGTAGCAGAGCCTCCTGTATTTGCCCTTTATCATCCAGTAGAAGAGAGAATCTCTTCTTGTAGCTCCAGAGAAACAAAGGAACATTCTCACCTTTCCTTCATCACCATGCAGAGGCTCCGGTATTGCTCCAGAGGCTCAAACCCGGTTAAGGAGATGGGGTGTTCTGACTGATCTAAGCCACCAAAGGTTCCCCCCACCCCCAGAACCTGAGATGTGACAAGTGCCCCCAAAAGTCTGGCTGAAGAGGAGGTATGGCTCTCTGGGGGCGCAGGTGTGTGTGTGTGTGTGTGTGTGTGTATGTGTTTTGAACGGCCATATATTCATGAGTATATGTATATGGGTGTCTTACCTGCTGCTCTGGCAGAGTTGCAGAATAGTAGAAATAACAGAATATATAGATTACCAAGTCCAACTCCCTTGTTTTTCTGGTGGGTAAACTGAAGTCCAGAGAGGGATTATGAGTTCCTATTTAGAGTCACTTAAATCCTTAGAGTAGTAATTTTTCAACCTTGGTTATGAGAATTATCTGGAAGAGCTTTTAGGAAAGATAATATAGTCCCTGGGCTCCATACTTAGGGATTCTAGTTCCATTGGTTCAGGGTGGAATGAGCACAGCATTTTTGGGTTTTGTTTTGTTTTTTTTTTTTTTTGGAGATGGAGTCTCACTCTGTCGCCCAGGCTGGAGTGCAGTGGTGTGATCTCGGCTCACTGCAAGCTCCGCCTCCTGGATTTAAGCCATTCTCCTGCCTCAGCCTCTCGAGTAGCTGGGACTACAGGCACCCGCCACCTTGTCCCGCTAGTTTTTTTGTATTTTTTAGTAGAGACGGGATTTCACCGGGTTAGCCAGGATGGTCTTGATCTCCTGACCTCGTGATCCGCCCATCTCGGCCTCCCAAAGTGCTGGGATTACAGGCTTGAGCCACCGCGCCCGGCCTTAGCATTTTTGTTTTAAGCTCCCCTGGTGACTATTGGGAAGCCAGGGTTGATAATCACTGACCAAGAGGATGGTGTTCGTTGTTCCTTACACTGAAGGGTTGTCCTGGCTACTTATGGGCATGGAGAGTGGAGGCGTCTGGCAGTCTTGAACTGGTTTAAAGGCTTCCAATCACCACCAACTCCACCCAGAAGAGCCTGGCTCCCAAGAGTCCAGTGGGAATACCAGGCTGCTCCAAGATGCGTGGAGAAAGTTCATTAAAATGCCTCACCTGAAAGATTCTTTTCACCCAGAAGGGGATTGCAAAGCCCAATACCCACCTGTGAATGTGAACATAAGACTCTACTCTAATCAGAAGCAAGATTCCTAGGGCCTATGGAAGGGTGTGATGGCCTGAGGAGTGGAAGGGACTGGGAGCATGGGGTGTGTGAGCAGAGGTGGGAGAGTATTTGGGAAAGACTCATACCATACCTGTGCTCCAGGAGGGATGCAGGGTGGGGGATGGAGAGAAGTGGGGAGGGGACAACAAGCCTGTTTGCTGAGTCCCTCTCCTGGAGATACTAATTCATCTTCTATTTTTCCTTCTTTTGGGACAAGCAGATAGCCCATGGATTGTGCTTTTTCATTTATGATAGACTATTCAGCAGAAGAAAGAACACCAAAGGCAACAGCCCTTCAGTTCTCTTTGGACCACACATGAAATCAAACCTGGAATAGCCATCCCCTGTGTTCTTCTCTCTGCTGCCCTGCCTGTTGCCTTTCTCTGCTCTAATTAATTCTGTTTATTCTCACATCCCCACTCCTGGGCTCCTCTATATAGCTGTGTAAGTCATGCACTGTGTAACCTCTCCCATCCCCAATCCCCTCTGTGTTTTGCCTGCCATGCCTCCCCAGTCCCTTTAACCCCATAGAGCCGTTCCTACTTCATTTCCTGCAAGTTCCTCTTCCCTAACTGCCTCAAGAGAGAAGAAGCCTGACCTCTGTAGGGCCTGACCCACATTTATCACCTTTGGCAGGGTAGGGCAGGGCCAAGGCCAGGTGTCTACTGTTCAAGAGAGTCAAGGGGCCTCCTTTCCCAGGGAGCTGCCCCAAACAGTTCACAAAGCCCAGAATCTTTTTCTCATCACAGTTTTGCCTTGCCAGAAGTAAATTGTTCTCTAGGTTCACCAAAAGGCCAAAGAAGCTGTTTCATAAATAAGCTTAGCATCTACTTTTGCGTATTCCCTTTAACTTGGTGGGCTGCTCCTCCCCCAGCACCAAATTGGTGGAACTACATAAATACATCCTTACAGCACCCTGCACAATTCACAGCCTCAAGCATGTTAAAAAAAAAGGTGACCTTGTTTTCTCTCCATAACAGTCCCATGATAGAGATATTGACCAGTTTTACGGAAAATAAAACTGAGGCTTGGATCACATCCCTATGGCGGAGTCAGATTTGAACTGAAGTCTGCTAGTCCCAAAGAGATACGAGGTCTGCCTGTGTTCTTAGTCACCCTAGATCTTTGCTCCCTTGAGCTGTCCCACGCCCGCCTCCCACCTTCCCTGTTCCTCTCAGCGCCTGTGCTCATGACCCATGGCCTTTCCCCCTCCCCGCGCACCTATGTGTCCAATTCCAATGCCTGCCTTCCCTCCTTGGTCCCATCTCACACTTGTCCTCCTGGGGTGCTTTCAGCCACTCTCCACATAATACTGCTGTCTGAGCCAGCCCAGCCTGGGGACCTAGCACTTAGGAATATGCCCACAGGACGGGCATTCTTGCTGGGTGTGTCCCATCCAAATACACAAGATTTTCCTTTTCCCTCCAGCCCCTGACAGTGCCCATCATCCAGTTCTACAGTATAAACTGCCCACAGGCCCACAACGACCCCTCTAGCTTGAGCACTGCCTTAACAAAACAACAATAACAACAACATCAATATCATCATCATCAACAACAACACAAGTCTCAATGGCTACCTGCCTCCTCTCCATCCCAAGCCTCATCCCTCCTCCTTCTCATCCTCCAGCCCTCAGGGACCACGATGGGAAAATTGTCCTGTAATCGCATTTTACATGCACGTGCACAGGATCGAGGCATTTCTCTCATCTGGTTATCTTTGGAAACACTGGAAGGGAAGGGGATATTAAAGAAATCCTCCTCTGCTTCCATCTTGAAAAAAAAGCAGCACATTTTGATTCACTACCTTATCTTTAAAGAAACCCGACATGGAAAAGGCAAGGAGATAAGATCTATGACTTCATCAGCTTGTTCTCTGAAGTTGTTTCAAGCTTTACTATCCCCCGACAGGCCCCTTCATTTCCTGTTTTCAATATCTAATGGCAAAGAATACACAGCCGCTCAGAGCTAAGTGACCCTGGGGGTCAGCACAGGAAGCTGGCCAGGGAGGAAGCTTTTAAGATCCAAACTGGAATCTGGCCACAAGTCAGGAGCACATCTTCTTAATTCAAATTTTATTTTTACCTTCACTTTGTGGTCAGCAGCTCTCAGAACAGCTGCTGGTTTGAAATACCTTAAATGCAATTTGAAAACTCATAAGGTTTAAAATTAAAAGAAAAAAAATACTTTAGGATCTTATAACAGGAATTCTTGACAACCTCTTTCTTTCAAGATGCTCCAAATGCCTCCCAGACGTGATTGCGTCAGCTCTTGCTGCCTCCCACGGTGGAGGCCAAGGAACCAGTACCATCTGAATCATTTTATGGAGGGGAAAACACAGACACCCACTTGTTCCTGCTTACCCAGCAAGTCGGCACAACATTATGACAGGTGTTTTCCAGGGCCCAACCAGCCTAGAGTAGGGAGTGTGTGTGCATAATATGGGTCAAAATCACAATGTCAAGAGCAAGGAAAACTATCTTGACTCTGGCCACCTGCCATAGAGGTGCACTTCCTGGCAATGGCCGTTTCTGTTCCATCTCTTCTGTCACCAGAGGAGTCCTTGGGTGGGCTCTTGTTGGTTGCCATGGCAATACTGCCAGCTACTCTCTTGACAGTCAGGGAATAACATTCCTTGCAGGGGGCGTCACACGGAAACATCCCCACCTGCCAGGATTATCCACTATCTGAGAGGCTGAGCACATGGTGCTTCTATGGCAAACAGAACTGCATGGGGCACTAAGCTTTGTGTCTCTTAGATAGGTTTCCTTTCCTGGTTCCTGTCCCTAATACTTCCCAAAGTCCAGAGGCCTGACCACACAGGTGTAGACCTTGGATCAGGGAGCAGATCTGTCACTTGCAACTGAGGGGTGGCCCACTATGATGTGGGTCTGGAGCATAAGCTCGGGGACCTCTGCCTGCAAGGCTGATCTGGGGCAGTGTTGCCTATTCTGGAGGTTGTAGTAGATGGTGTCAGAATCCAGCCCATATCCTCTTGCCATTAATATTTTAAAGAATACCACCCAACTTCCAGCCACCAATTCCTTTATTCCCTTGCTTCAGGGCTTTCTTAGTACAAGAAGCATACTTTACCTGTTGCTGCTGACAGCCAGAAGTACCAACGATTAACATCCCTCCTAATTCTGCAGAGCAGCCCTTAGTCATTGACAGACAGGACTGGGCATATAAATACCCCAGCTTCATCACCTTCAGGTGGGCTAACTCTGAGGCACACATTCATTGCTGACTTTCAGTGGTTTCTAGCAGGATTAAGTTCCAGTTGCCCACAGTGGCAACTGACTTGGTGACGCCTTCTTTTATTTCTCCACTCTCTTTACTAGTGTTTTTTTGGATTAGTTCTAAAATAAACTATTTTCACTTGGGTCCCTATCTCATTCTGCTTCTGGAGAACCCAACTGAGTCATGGGAAAAACTCTTCTGCCATCCCAGCCACTGATGGGGCTGTCACTTCTAAGCCTGAAGCAAAGATTTCTGGAAACTTTCCCATGTCTGGGGGCTAAGTCTGGGAGCTTCTCTGACCTCTTCCTAGGCCTTTTTAAATCTCCTTTTCCATGATTCCATGATTCTCAAAATCTTGTTCCCAACATTATCCTTAGCTACAAGATATCATCAAGGTCTAGTACACTGTTCTCATTTTTACATTTTCTAGAACACAAAACTGAGGCTCAGAGGGGTAAGAAATTTGCTCAAATTTACTTACTTTGCAAATGTCAGGCAAGGAAGAGACCAAAACCCAAGCATCTTGATTTACGGTCCACAGTACTTGTCAAGTAAAACTATGCATGTGTAAACGTGGCTCATGGGTTTTTGTTCTGAATCCTTCTTCTTTTTCATTATAGCAAAGAGTTGGGTCCTGAAAGTAGCATACTCAATGGGGACTGTAAGCATGCATCACTTAATCGGTACATGGGCACTGCACTCCCTCCTGGGCCAGATTGTATGTAGGTCAGCACCTCCAGTGGCTGAATCCCCAGAAGGGCAATCACAAAGGTCTGAGAATCTGTCTCCCTTAAGGCAGCGAGAAGTGGTCACATAGACACAACTTGGTTGCTAGCATGGCAGAAGATCTAGCGGGGGCAGCTGGGACTCCACCAGCCCAGGGACAAGGTCTTTGCATTTACTCTTTTTTTGGCCTAGAATGCTATTCTCAGATGGCCACATGGATTAGCCCCTCACTTGCTTCCAGAATTTGCTCAAATGCCACCCTCAGAGAGACCTTTCCTGACCACTGTCTAAAATAGAGCCTCTTGTCCCACAACGTTTTAAACTGACTTCATGTTCTCTCTTAGCATTTGCCACCCACTACCTGATATTGTGTGCTATCTTTGTTTATTTCTGCCCCCGCATCTTGACCCCAGCCATGAGCATGTGCGTTCCACAAGGACAGATATTTGTTTTTATTGTTTTTTCTTCTGCTTTATTCTCATCACCTAGAACAATGTCAGTGCATCCTAGAAGCTCAAGAAATACATGTTGAATGAAGCAATTAAACATTAAAAGCAAACTATGGCTCAGATAGGACAGGTTAGTTACCTGGGCCCAGGTAGCACATTCAGCTAAGTGGAGCAGAGGCATGATGGAGCCCCAAGTCAGCTTGACTCCATGGCCTCTGGCCCATTTCTCTACCCTGTGCTGGGCTCATTAAGTTTCCAAATAACATGGGACTCATAAAGCAGAAAACAAGAAGAAGAGAGATGGATTCTCAGTGGAGATAGGACATATTCCCCACCCTCTCTCCTTCTCAACCTGCCTCCTCCCTCCTCTGTCTTATCCCAAGGAGCTCCTTAGGAAGAAAGCCATCCCCAGTCTCTCCCAGAAACTGCTCTCTGAACACTCGGATGCACAATCAACCAATTGTTAAGTCCTCGACAATAACCTCATCAGCAAGCACAGCACTATAATTAAAAGTAAATCCAGCTCAAGCTCTTTAAAATAGGATCTAATTTAATTGGTGCATTTAATCTATCACTGTCACTCCAAGCCAACTGGGGGAGAATCTCATTGCAGCGGTAGGTGATGGGAAGACTTAAGCGGCCCCCCTTCAGGGTCTCCCTGTTGCCCCAGGCCTTGTGAACGACTGGGAAGGTAAGGCAGCAGCAAGCCTGGGAACTACATGGGTGCCAACTGAAACTTGGATGTGGCTGCTGTGGAGCTCTGTCCTGACATCCAGCCATACTCCCATGAAAGGCTTTCAACGGGGGGTCTGGGCAGGGGTCTCTCCCTCCTATCCACATATCCTCAAAAACGAATCTCAGGGCACCATGCAGAGAAACTTCAAGAGAACTAAGTTCATCTTCACAAGGCTGGCATTGGGGTGTAACCTTTCTACAGAGTCACTGTATGTCTCTACTTTGTATCACCATAGTTTGAGACCCAACCCAGAAAAAAAAAAATTCTGTCTTTTCAGAGTAAGATAACACAAAACACAGATCAGCTGGGAAGTCATAAAGTTTTGTGCTTCAGGGTATTGGCCCAAAAATAATATAGAAATTAGTTATGATCCTAGGTAAGCTACTTACTAAATTATGACTTTTGGGATAATTTTAACCCCTCAACCTTCATTTCCTTGTTTGCAGAGTGAGGATAAGAATACCTATTTTAAAGTTTTGTTGTGAGGTTCAAGTGCCACACATGGGGCCACCAGAAGCTGTTGGTGCCCCTCCCACATCCCTGTGGTCCACTCAGGAGGTTAATTGCAGTCAGCTGTCATTCTGCTGGTGACTTCCTGCCTCTTTCTGCCTGAGCTTGTTCTTTGGCCCTGGAGGAACCCTCCACCAACGAGAGATGTGAATTGGTGGATAAAAGTCCCAGCTTCCACTCCAAGGCATGTTCGTGATCCATGCAGTCTCTGAGAGACCTCCCATGGGCCTGAGCCCCAGTTGCCCATGCTGGTACTACACCCATCTGCTCACTCTCCACTGGCTTTCCTTTTTCCCTTTCTCACTGCTTCACCTTCTCATGGTGCCTTCTGGACCACTTCCCAAATAAATGGTTGCACTCAAATCCTCATCTTGGGGTCTGCTCAGGGGAAATCCAAGTCCAGACATTGGCATGACTCAATTGCGTAATAAATATACCACATCACTATTGTAGTTTCTAGATACCCAAAATTCAACTGTGGGTCTCTCTGCCTACATTTTGTATTTTCTATGTAAGAAATTCCCTAAGGCCCTCCAGGAAGGACTCCTCTCCCTGTGGCTCCATGCCAGCCCTATGCTCTGCAGCCATAGGGAGGATTGCTGGGCCAATGCTCTCAAACCTTGGGGCTGCCATCCCTAACACTCCTTGGGCTCCATACAAAGATTGACCTTAGGAGGAGTGAGTCACAACAACTCCATGTGAGTATTGGGAGGCTTTATAGGTTTAATTATGACTCTCCAAAGAGATTTGTCTTAAACCGCAATTCCTTAAAATGTGATATTATTTGGAAACAGGGTCTTTGCAAATGAAAGTTAAGATGAAGTCATTAGTGTGGTCCCCAATTCAACATGACTGGTGTCCTTATTAAAAGTGGAGATTTGGACACAGAAAGACTCAAACAAGGAGAACACCATGTGAAGATTGGGATCATGTGGCCAAAAGCCAAGTAACTACCAGAAGGTGAGAGAGAAGACCAGGAACAAATCCTTTCCTAGTGCCTTCAGAGGGAGTGTGGCCTAGTCGACACCTTGATTTTGGACTTCTAGCCTCCAAAATTGTGAGACAATAAATACCTGTTGTTTAAGCCACCCAGCTTCTGGCATTTTGTTACGTCAGCCCTACCAGACTAATACAGGGGAATTATCTTTATGTACTGCCTATGTGTGGCTGCAGGAACCATATGTATGTATAACAATGGGGTTTTCATGAAGCTGGCTTTTTTTTTTTCTGTGTAATTCTACAGATTCCTAGATAATATCAGGCTTGACACTGGCATCCCAGGCTAAGCTTTTCTCCAATGTCTTCTAGCACTCTATTTTCTTAGCCCTTTGTCTCCAGAGTTGTGTTGTCTCCCTTCCCCTCCTGTTGGCCTGTGGCTACCAAAGTTCCAACATGACTTCATGGAGACATATGGGGGGCCCCTCTCCACAATGCTCTTTTCTTCTCAAAGATTCAATCAAGCTTTGTTCTTACTTGTCATCAATGCTCCATTTTACACTGAAGTTAAAGGCAGATGGGAAACAAAGTCTTGCCCCTCTCTGAAGTATGTACCATTAGAAAAAGCTCAGCATCCAAGAAATGATCTTCTAGCAGCAGAAATTTCAGCCTGGTGTCTCCAGATCACTCACCACCTCCACTAGAGATTGCCTCAGACTATTCAAACTTCGTAGTCTCAAAATAACTTCACCTGCTTCCACCTCTGGCCTGGCCAACTTCAGGGACCTCCTAGGCTAGATATTCTGTTTGCCAGTCTAGATCCAGCATTTGTGCTTCTCCACTGTATCAGTCCATTCTCACATTGCTATAAAGAAATACCAGAGACTGGGTAATTTATAAAGAACACAGGCTTAATTGGCTCACAGTTCTGCAGGCTGTACAAGAAGCATAGCATTTCTGCTTCTGGGAAGGCCTCAGGAAGCTTCCAATAATGGCAGAAGGCAAAGGAGGGAATGAGGCACCTCACCTGGCAGGAACAAGAGTATGAGAGAGTGACGGGGAGGTGCCATAGATTTTAAACAACCAGATCTCATGAGAACTCATTATCATGAGAACAGCACCAAGGCGATGGTGCTAAACCATTAGTAAGAAACCCACTTCCATGATCCAATTGCCTCTCACCAGGCCCTACCTCCAATATTGGGAATTACAATTTGACATTGGATTTGGGCAGGGACTCAGATCGAAGCTATAGCATTCCACCCAGCCCCTCCCAAATTTCATGTTCTTCTTCTATTGCAAAATACAATCATGCCTTCCCAATAATTCCCAAAGTCTTGTTCCAGCATGAACTCAAAAGTCCAAAGTCTCATCTGAGGCAAGGCTAGAGTCCCTTACACCTATGAGCCTGTAAAATAAAAAAATAAATTAGTTACTTCCAAGATACAATGGGGGTATAGGCATTGGATAAATATCCCATTCCAACAGGCAGAAATTGGCCAAAAGAAAAGGGGTATAGGTTCCATGCAAGTTCTAAACCCAGCAGGGCAGTCATTAAATTTTAAATCTCTAAAATAATTTCCTTTGACTCAATGTCCCATATCCAGGGTACATTGATGCAAGAGGTGGGCTCCCAATGCCTTGGGAAACTCTGCCCCTGTAGCTTTTCGGGTTCAGCCCTCATGGCCTCACTTATGGGCTGGTGGTGAGTGCCTGCAGCTTTTCCAGGCACAGGGTGCTGCAAGTTGCTGGTGGATCTATCATTCTGGGGTGTGGAGGATCATGACCTTTTTCTCACAGCTCCACTAGACAGTGCCCCAGTTGGGATTGTTTGTATGAAATTCAACCCCACATTTCCCCTTCACATTGCCCTAGTAGAGGTTCTCAGTGAGGGCCCTGCCCCTGCAACAGGCTTCTGCCTGGACGTCCAGGCTTTTCCACACATGCTCTGAAATTGAGGCGGAGGCTCCCAAGCCTCAACTCTTACACCCTGTGCATCTGTAGGTTTAATACAACTTGGAAGTTGCCAAGGCTTATGGTCTGTCCAAAGCAGTGGCCCAAGCTGTACGTTGGCCCTTCTGAGCCATGAGTGGAACTGGAGCAGTCCAGATGCAGGAAGCAATGTCCCAAGACTGTGCAGAGCAGCAGGGCCCACAAAACAATTCAGTTCTCCTAGGCCTCCATGCCTGTAATGGGAGGGGCTGCCAAGAATGTCACCAAAATGCTTGAGGCCTTGTCCCCATTGTTTTGGGTCTTAACACTTGACTTCTTTTTACTTATGCAAATTTCTGCAGCCTGCTTGAATTCCTCCCCTGAAAATGGGCTTTTTCTTTTCTACCACATGGGCAGGCTGCATGCTCTCCAAACTTGTATGCTCTGCTTCCCCTTTAAATGTAAGTTCCAACTTTAGGTTATTTCTTTGGTTCCACACATGAGCATAGGTTGTTAGAAACAGCCAAACTTTGAATACTTTACTGCTTAGAAATTTCTTCTGTCAGATACCCTAAATCATTTTGGCACTAGGGACCAGTTTCATGGAAAACAATTTTTCCATGGACAGAGTGGAGGGAGTTGGTTTCAGGATGAAACTGTTCCACTTCAGATCATCAGGCATTAGTTAGAGTTTCATAAGGAGCATGCCACCTAGATCCCTTGCATGTGCAGTCCACAATAGGGTTCATGCTCCTGTGAGAATCTAATGCCATCATTGATCTGACAGGAGGTGGAGCTCAGGTGGTAATGCTCACTTGCCAGCTGCTTGCCTCTTGCTGTGCAGCCCAGTTCCTAACAGGTCATGGACGGGTACCAGTTGGTAGCCTGGAGGTTGGGGACCCCTGCTGCAAATAATCATTCTCAAGTTCAAAGTTCCATAGATCCCTAGAGCAGGGTCACAATGCAGTCAATTTCTTTGCTAAGGCATAACAAAAGAGACCTTTGCTCTGGTTCCCAATAAATTCCTCATTTCCGTCTAAGACCTCCTCAGCCTGGCCTTCACTGTCTATATCACTATCAACATTTTACTCACAACAGTTTAACTGGTTTCTAGGAAGTTCCAAACTTTCCTTCATCTTCTTTTCTTTTTCTGAGCCTTCCGAAGTCTTCCAACCTCTGCCTGTTTTCCAGTTCCAAAGTCACTTCCACACTTTTAGGTATCTTTATACAGGTATCTTTTATACCTAAACATGTGGAATTGGCACCAATTTTCTGTATTATTCATTCTCGCATTGCTATAAATAAATACCTGAGACTGGGTAATATATATATATTTTTAAAAAGAGGTGTAACTGGTTTATAGTTCTGGAGGCTATAGAAGAAGCATGGTGGCTTTTGCTTCTAGGGAGGCCTCAGGAAGCTTCCAGTCATGGCAGAAGGCAAAGGGGGTGTGAGATATCTCACATGGCAGGAACAGGAGCAAGAGAGACATGGGGGAAGTGCTACATAATTTTAAATGGCCAGCTCCATGATAATTCACCCACTGATAGAAGGACAGTACCAAGGGAGATGGTGCTAAACCATGCATGAGAAACCCACCAGCATGATCAAATTACCTCTCACCAGGCCCTGCCTCCAATATTGGGAATTACAATTTGACATGAGATTTGGGCAGGGACACAGATCCAAACTATATCATCCACCCTGCTCTGAACCCCAGAAAAGCTGGCTTTTGTGGGGTACATCAACTGGGAAGCCCCACCATCTGGCTTCTGGTTGGATTTTACCAAGGAGAGTTTCTGGCAGGAGCTAAGAGGGTGGGCAAGTAGACAAGTGAGAGTATTTGTTCCCCTGGCTCCTCCACCCTCCCTGCCAGGTTGAGGTTGGTTCTGGCTGCTTTCCTCTACCTAAGGCCCCAGCTCCTGTTGAGTGGCCCTCTCTTACAGCCATGGGACTCTCTGATGTCTGGGAACTCTTCCACTCCTTTTGAGAGTGCCATCTGTTTCCTGCCCAGAGCCTGACTGGCAAAACTCCTAATCATGATCCTTGGGCTCAAATTTCACCTGTCACCATCCAACCCACCTGCAAAGCTGCTCTCTGAGAGAGCTTGCTAAAGCTCAGAACATGTCACTATTTAAACACTGATGGGCCTTCATTGCCTCATGGGGGCTGATATGTAAACGCCTTCTTCAGGCAGATTCAAGTTCCTGCAGAATCTGGCCCCTGTTTACATTCTGGTCAACCTCCTACTGCTCCCTATAATGCAGCCAGTGCTTTGGCCAGGCCAGGCAGCCTGCACTTCACACTGCACATGCCTTGCACACTCAGGGCTCACTGCCTGTGCACCCTAAAGTTCATTGCTCCTCCTTCTGTGCCCGAAGAATGTGCATCCTTCAAGGATTGGCCCAACTATTGTGTCTTCCTGGAAGATATCACTGATCTTTCACTTATCCCAGCCCAGGGTGAATTACATGCCCCCATGCAGGTTGTATTGACCACCAAGCCAAGACTTATCCCAGCATCTGGTGGTTAGATTGCTTGTTTGTCTTTACCATGAGCTAATGAGTTCTTTGAGGGCAGAGGTAGCATGTCTAATTCATCTCTCCATCTGTAGCAGACCCTGTTGATGTCTAATCCTCAGCCTGTATCACCTTGGCCGACCCGAGTTACCTGCAGCCACAGTGTATGGTCCAAAGTACACTGATAACTTCCAACCTCAAGTGCCTGCCTTTTTCTGCTTTTGTGTCTCAGGGTTTCCCCAGAACCTTGGGAGCATGCTCTGCTGCAGTAGGCACAACCCTGTAATGTAAGGAAATTAATACCTCTGGGGCCAAAGAAGTTAACACCCTAGGGATGGGAGTTTGTGGATTGATGCCCCAGGCTTTCGGTCCTCTTTTAAGAGTATTCCCAGGATGTTCTACACGGTGCCTCAGAGAGTCCTCAGGGAGATGGCGCCTAAGTTGCCCAGCGGTAACCTGCTTATTAAAGTCACTAGATTTTCTTCCTTCTCTGCCACACTTTTCTCATTCCCTTGCTTGTGCCTCCTAGGTATTCTTTTCAATAAACAATCTGTATCTTAGACCTTGTCTCAGGCTTACTTTTGGGGGAACACAAACTAAGACAGCGTCAGCAACACCCACACAGTGCCTGGCACATAGTAGCAGCCTAATAAATCAAACAGGAACAAGTGATTAAGAACACAAAATCTGCTGACCCAATTTGGCTATATGAAGACCTCGCTGGCATTCAGAAACTGTGTTGTTCTGAGCAGTCAGGTGTCCTGTTAGCCAGGAAGATGCCACCCACATTTGAGGGGGCAGCCTGAGCCTTTTCCCAAGCAAGATGCCTCCTGGGGAGACTAGTGCAGACAGGCAGTTCTGATTATGTATGCAAATGCAGGTCTGGCCCCGCAGCTTATTCAAGAGCCACATAGCTCAGTTAAGCCACCCTGGAGAAAGAATCTTACAAAGAATACTAAAGAGCATCCAAGTGTGAAGAATGAAACACACGTGAGTTTTCTTTTAAAAAAAATGGAAATCAAATTGTACTTTCATCTTGGCTTTCTTATAAGTTGGCAGTCCCCAAATAAGCCCTAAAAAGGCAGAAAAAAGACTTTATCCAGCTTTCTGACCTGGATTTAGACCAGCCATCAACCTTATTAGAGTGAACCTCACGAAATATTATGTGTCTATTCCCAGAGATGAGCCCCAAGAGGATGAGGAAGGGACAGGCTGGTGGGGGTCTGATTCTCATCTCCACCTTAACAGAATGCACATGAAGTCCAGGCATGGTGTAGCCAAGGAGACCCACTAAGACTACCAAAAGCTTGGAAATGAGGATGCAGGGACAAAGGATGGCATTATGGGCAGTAAGAATAGCATGCACAAAGTCATGCTATTGTGTAGGGTGTGGGAGATGGAGGGAAAAGAAATAAGAATGAGAAAGTAAGCATGGGCTTTATTACAAAAGGCCCTGTGCGTCTTTCCTGGGAAATTCCATGGGGGATTCCTGTAAGTGGGTCCAGGAAGCCAGTTTTGAGACTACTGCAACAATCCACATGGGTGCTGAAACCAAAGAGGTTGCATATGGATGCAAAAAGCAGAGATGGATTTAAGGGGTTTGAAGGAGGTAGAATGAAAAGAACTGGGTTGGGGCAGTGTTACCCAGATGGAAAATGTGGTCCTTTAGTGAGCCAGTATATCCAAGAAAGAGAAATGAAAGAGCCTATTTTGGTAGTGGTAGTGATAGTGTGGCCTGGTGAGCTCATTTTGGATCTAATAGATTTGAAGCACAGGTGAGAACCTCCAGATAGATGTGTCTTGTGAGCAGCTCAATGGACAGTCTCAGAGGAGACATGAATTTTGCAATTATCACCATGTAGATGGTAATCGAAGTCATGCGAGCAGATGAGTTTATCCAGGGAAAGTGAGCAGAGGGAGGAACAAAGAAGGTTGAAGACAAAATCCAGGAAAGATAAACATTAAAGGAGTGGAGCCAGAAAAAGAGATTGAGGAATAGTTGAAGAGTTCAGAGAACAAGAGGTGATTTAAGGAAAGTCAAGGGAGTAGGGAGATTCTGTAAATTGGCCAACAGTGTCAAATGCTACATAGATGCCTAGAAAAGTGAAGACTGAAAACTATTCTCTGTATCCTATTACTGTTCTCAGTGAGTTCTTGACTTGGTGCTTGGTGTTCCATATGTACCTGTCAATTGTTGGGGGAGGAGGGTTTATCGACCAGTTTATGGGCTACCCAGGCCCTTTGTCTGCTCTCTTTTGAGTCATTTCACAGTTTATCAGCCCTTCAACCAAAGGTTGGACAAGGGAAATAAACTTTCCCCAGTCAATTTTATGACATAATCTATCAGTTCTTTGGAAAGATTTAGCAGAGGAATAATTTGAAATGATTAGTTGGTTTCCATTTGTTGTTGTTGTTGGATTGTCTATGAATTTCATTGTTCAAGGAAGGGCTGGTGGTCTTCTTTGGAGTCAGCCATCCTCTTTCACTACATACACAAAATAAATATCACATGGATTAAAGAGAGACATACAATTTTTAAAATGTATAGTAGAAAAACCAGAAGGAAATGGAAGTGTATATTTAGCAAATCTCTGGGGGAAGAACTTTCTATGTGTTGAAATGATAGAAGACACCAGAAAGGAAAGAGACTAACCAGTTTAACTTTATAGTTACTCATGGTTAAAAATATTTGTTTATATATATATAACATACATGCACACAACATTTATGAAATACTGAAGCAAATTTACTTTTATATGGAAATCAGAAAATGGAGAGAAAACAAAAACATTCAGTTGTTAATATTTCAACGGGCAGAGAACTGAGTAGATGATTTGCCAAAGAGAAAATACAACTAGTTCACAAACATTTAGAAGAATGTCATGCCTCATTAGTAAGAAAATAATTGCAAATTAAAATAATGAGGTGCCATTTTTTCCTATAAAATTGCCTAAAACCTTACCTAGTGCTGCTGAGGGCATGGTGAAATTATTGCTGACAATGATGTCAATTAATAAAACTATGTTGGGAAGGCATTTGGTAAACACAAATTAAGATCCATAAAAATGTTCATATGGCTAGACTCAGCAATTCCACTTCTATCCAAAAGAATCTAGTCTAAAGACAAGATCATAAATCTGAAAAACACTGTATGCATGGGAATGCTATAACAGCAGCATCGCAAATACCAAAATCTAAACTTTCAGCTACAAGGGACTGATAGAATAAATTGTGGTGCATTTAGCAGATGAAACGTTATGAATATATTTAAAACGATGGCTAGGACGACTGGATAGTACCATGGGCGAAGAAGCATTGTGTAATGTTGACTGGGAAGGGGAAAAAAATTTGCTTAAAGCAGTATGTGACAATTACATTGATTCATACTTGCAAACACACACAAATAAAAACATGAAAAGAGGCAAGGTGAAAATACACCCAAACACTATGTCACAATGCTGCTTTTGAAAGAATTTTTTTTCTTTTCCATATTTTCCGTATAGTAAAGTGACTACAAATCTGGATTCAGGGGATCAAATACTCTTGTGTTCAAATCCTAGTTTTATCACTTCCTGTGTTATATTGGGTAAATTACTTAAATGAAGCTTTAAGTTTCCTTTTCTGTAAATGGAGAATTATAACATCTACCTCATAGGAGTGTTATGAGGATTAAGTGGGAAAATGTAGGAAAAGTGCTTATCATTGTGACAAGAACATAGTAAGCTATCAATAAATAAGTTTTATTATTGTAGTTATTATTACTTAGATAGTGCAAAGAATCCTACAGTTTTAGAAACTTGCTGAACCCCATGGACTAGGAAGTATGCCTTAAATCTAAATAATACTGTATTTTATTTCATGCCCTCCCTCTGTCACAATCAACTACCAAGATAGAGTTTCAGAGTTAATTTTAGAGGGGGGAAATGTTTGCTTTGCTTAATGAATGTGAACTTCTTCATTTTCTGGTTTTCTTTCAAGTTGTTTTATATCAACACCACCCAGGCAGGATGTGCCAGGTGACAAGACTGTGTGAAATTTCACATAAAAATAACTTTCCCATTTCACACACTGAGATGCCAGGCCTCTTGGCACTAACAGGCTGGGTCACTCAACATGTCCAATATTTCTTATTATCTCAAGTCTGGGTGTCTCCTTTATTGTTCTCCACACTCTCAAGCCTTTCTTTCTCTTTTGGTGAGCATTAGCAGCTGCCAGGGATTTTGTGGGATGTCCTAGCAAGAAACCTTAGCAACACAGGGATCAGAGGATCCGAGTAAGACTGTGTGTGAGTATGTGTGTGTGCGTGTGTGTGTTGGGTGGGTGGTGAGCTTCATGAGAAAGGCCAGTGCTATGGTTTGAATGTCCTTTCCAAACTCATGTTGAAATGTAATTGCTATTATAACAGTGTTGAGAGGTGGGCCCTTTAAGAGGTTATTAGGTCATGAGAGCTTTGCTGTCATGAATGGATTAATCCCATTGTTGCAGGAGTGGGCTAGGCATTGTGGGAGTTTGGCTCCCTTTTCTTTCTGACTCATATGCTCATTTGCCCTTTTGCCATGGAATGATGAAGCATGAAGGCTTTCACCAGATGACTGTGCCATGCTCTTAGATTTCCCAGCCTCTAGAAACATGAGCCAAATAAAGTTATATTCTTTATTCTAAAGTTCTAAATTACCCAGCCTGTAGTATTCTGTTATAGCAGCAGAAAAGAAGACAACCAGGTAGGAAGTAGGTGAAGGCAGAATCCTAGTGGGTAGAAAAGGGCCAAAGCAAATAATGTTGTGTGTACACCCCTTTTCTGGCCATGATCTGTGTACATGTGAAAGCTGCGAGCTCAGAAATTTTCTTCCCTAACCACCATTTCCTATCCTTTCACTCTCTCATTTCTTTGATCTAACCCTCCTGTGCCCACCAGGCTCCCAGGCTCTCCTCTTCTCCCATTCCTCAGTAAACACTCTCACCTCTCTTTCCCAGACTGGCTTGGACATCCCCCACTGCCAGTCATTAGCATTATGACCTTATCAGTATCCTCAGTATCCTCCCGCCTTGGTCTTTCCACCAGAGTACCAAACCTTTGTTTTTGCCCTCCAATACCAGTCACCCTACTGGAAAGAATCTTACAACTGTGTCTGAGAAGGAGATTGTAAACTGATCTTTTTCCACTTCAGCAGGACTACTGACAAAGGGTGGTCATCTTTTGCCCAGCCTAGGGAATCCCCACCCAGCCCCACTGTCTCCACTCACCATTTCACATTAAGGTGGCTGCTCCTAACTTTTTCTTCTCTCCCCAAGCTCACAACACAGCTACTGCTCCCTCAGTCTTGTTAGGTGCCCTAATTTCCTAATTGGAAGACAAATCAAAGGCAAGTTGAGGCATGAATTCTCCAGATTCCATCTCCCCTGCCTTCAAACTTTACTTTTTTCTGTTTTCATTCTTTTCTGAAGAAAAGCATCCCCTTTCCTTACCAAGAATAACTCCTTTTTCTTGTTCAGAATGACACCTCCCTTGTCCTGATTCTTAGCTATGTGTAGCTAATGTGCCTTGAGCAATTCACTCTGTTGCAGCCACACTTTCAATATTTAACCTTCTACTGAGAACAACTCTAAAAGGTTTGCTCTATTATTTTCTTCATTTTAAAGGTGGGAAAACTGAGGAACAAAGAGGAGAAGCAACTTACTCAAGGCCACCCAGTAGTGATTGGGAGAGTGAGGACTTAAACACAAACCATATGGCTCCAGGGCCCATCGTCTTCACAACTGCATGATGCTATCCCTCCCGGTTTTCTCAGGAAATTTGTTCCACCAATTATTTCTTTAATCTCTGCAATCTAGTCATCTCTATACATTCAATTTATCTCTTTTCCTAAAATAAACACTTGCTTCCTATGCTTCCTCTTCAAGGTGCCCTGTGCCCTTGAAATACCAAATTACCTATGAAAATATACATGTTCTCTCTACCTCTTTATTGCTATTTTACCCCATGCTCTTCTCAACCTAACTTTTTGTCCCACCACACCCCTGAAAACTGAAAGCCTTATTGCGATTATATTTTCCAAGATGTCCATAAAACACTTTCCCATACCATGTGATCATCTTATAATGTGACATTGCCAGTGCTCTCATCAAGACATGGGGTTTATGTTCCCCCCAACCCTGAATCTGAGCATGTCTATGACTGTGGTGGAAGTGACAGTGTGTGATTTCTTCAGCTTTCATCTGTTGAGACGCTCACTCTTAGAATCTGGCCACCATGTTGTAAGGAAGCCTGCCCAGCAGCCACACGGAGCGGCAACATGTTGGTGCTCTAGCTGATAGCTCAGCTAAGGTTCCAGCCAGCAGCCCTCATCAACTAGCAGACATGTGTGAGAAGATGCTTCCAGATGATTCCAGCCCCCAGACTTTGAGTCTCCTTAGTGAGGCCCTGACATCGTGGGGTAAAGACAAGCTATCTCTGCTGTGCCCTGTTTGAAACTGAGAGATAAGAAAATGATTGCTATTGTTTTAAGGGACTACTCTTTGGACTAATTTATCATGCAGTAATAGAAATTGGAGCAGACCCCAACAATTACCAAGACTAATGGTGTCTTTATATACTCATCCCACCAGGCTTATCTTCAGTGTTTGACTTGGGCCATTTCTTTCTCCTCAAATTCCTCTCCTCAATGACTAGAAGACATTGAAAAGACACAACTAAATGTAGAACACGATATCATGGATTGGATCCTGGAACATAAAAAAAGTGACACTAGTGGAAAAACTGGTGAACATGCATGAAATCAGTAGTTTAGTTAATAGTATTGTGCTTATGTTAATTTTCTGATTTTGTTAAGTGTACTATAGTTAGGCAAATCATTAAAATTATGGAACACAGAGTGAAGGGTATATGAGAATGCTGCACTATTTTTGCAACTTTTCAGTAAGTCTAAAATAATTTGAAAATATAAAGTTAAATAATAACAAGAGTAGCACACAAAATAATGATAATATTTATGAAAAAATATCTTCTCACTTGGCATCTGGTTTCCCAGTTTCCTTGGTTCCCATTGGTAAGCATTCTTTGTTGCCACCCTAAGGTCTCATGCTACCCAGCATCCTATTTTGCCCTTCTGGTCTCTCTATGCACCCCTTATGCCCCAGCCACACCTACCACCTGAAGGGTACCTTTTCTGAGTTCTGGACTGAATACCACCTGCCTCTAGTATTCCAGATTCACCTGCTGCTCAGGCAAAATCCAGATTATTGCTTCTCTCATCCTCTGCCTCTGGCTGCACCATCTGGTTCCTCTTGCTCCATCTTAGCAAGTAACCTCACTGTCAACTCTGTGGCCCCTGGTAGAAACCTCAGTTACACTAATGCAAATGACTCAACCACCCAAATTGTTTTCAAATTTTGTCATCTCCACTTCACTCCTACAGACAGATGCCTGCCCTCTCTTATTTAGAATAATGAAATCATCTTCTAACTGGTTCTTGTGCCTCTTGTTTCTTTCCTCTCTCTCAGCTTAATGATTATCACCAGAGATTATTCTGTAGTACAAATAATGGTCATGGCACTTTGATGATTCTGGCTTTTTGGAATGAAGTTCAACCTCTATAGCATGGGATGCAAAATCTTTCTCAAGACTGGTTCCAGATAACCTATCCAACCTTATCTTCTACCAGTCTTTTTCCCATTTCCACCATTTTAAGTATCAGCTGTTCACAACAATTCCCAAAACTTCAGAGTGTTTCTTCACACCTGCAAATCCTTGTTTAGGCTGTTTCCTTTGCCAGGAATGACTGGTGAAATCCATAATATCTTCTAGGCCCAGCTCAAATGCCCTCTCATCTAGGCACCATTTTCTGATGCTTCCAGTCAGTTCATCATTAATTCTTCCTGTTCTATTTCCCTGGTAAAGATTTTATCAAATGATATTATCTTTATATGTTAAATTGTGAATGTACAGAGGATATAGAGTGGGACTTACTCACCACTATATCTCTCAATAAATGCTGAATGAATAAAGAATGAGATAGATATGCAAACAGATGAATGGATTCTGGGAGGGTGGTGTGTGGGTGGAAGGATGAGTGAATGGAGAGGTGGTGGGTAGGATAGATAAGTAGGTGGGAGATGGGTGGGTTTGTGAATGAATAGCTAGGTGGATGGTGGATAGAAGTAGACATGGATAGGTAGTGGCTGATAGTGAGATAGAGGGCATGTGATTGGATGGTTGGTCAGTGGATGCATGGATATAGAATGGGAGGCAAGTGGGTGGGCCAATAGGTGGATGGGTTGTGAATATGTGGATTGGATATGGGAGTGGTTGTAAGACACTGGATGGATGACAGATGAGTGGTGGGTGAGGGGATGCATGAGTGGAGAGTGGAATTTTGGGTTGATATCAAGAAAAATCTTAGCAGAAATAAAAAAGGCTTACCAAAGAGTATGTGTCCTGAAGTCATGTGATTCAGGGTGGGCTCAGTGTCAACTCAAGTCCACCCTACCACCCTAACTCAAACTTAGGGCTCTTGGGGCAGAAACCTGTGCTGGTCATCCCTACCTTCCAGAGTCAACCACAGTTTCTGCCTTCCTTAAAACAGAGGCTTAATCAAGACTTATTAAGTGGAACTCATTTCTTCCCAATCACCCTCCTCTAACATCTAGAAACAGAGGGCTTAAAGAACTATCCCTTGTTTGGTTCAGGGGAGAGGTCTGGCCTGCCGTTAGTCCTGCCTAGCATACTGCTGCTTTGTTCTTCCTTCTTCAACAGGGACCATGGGTCCTCTTTTACCTTTTCTGGGCACAAACGTTGTCATCTCTAATATGAGTCTTGGGCTAAGTCAGTTTGGCTAGCTTGACATCTCTTGACCCGGGATACAAAGGAGGTAAATAATGGGAAGGCATCCACTGTTGTCAGTATTTCCAAAATCCAGATGGGGAACCACGTGTTTGTTTTTGAGAATCTCACCAGGCAACTCACAAGTCAAATACTTTTGCTTTGGGCTTGCATTACATCTTTCCTGAAAGAAACATGAGCAAACTTCAGATTACGCTAATCAGAAGCCCTGTTTTATAATTTTATTGCTTTTTATTTTAAAAACTGGAAATGAGTGAATTATTACATAATAGTTGTAGCTAAGTTGCAAAATCCTTTCAAATGTGATGATCATGGGGGGAATGTCTAACTCCTCATGGTCCTGAAATTCAACTGGCCCACCCACATTGCCCAGACCACCAGCCTAGTACTGGTAATTGTTGGCCAGCTCTCCCAAACCCCCAACTCTGTCCCAAATTCCAGATATGCCACTGTGGCTTGCAGATTCATGGCTCCCCTGGGTCTACACCTGCTTTTGGTTCACATGGTTTGTGGAAGCTTCCATATTCTCCTTCCTTTGAAATGCTAGTTACTTTCTCATTAAATGTTATCTACAGCACCTCAAATGAGAGACCCCATCCTTTTTCCTGTGCCGTTGCTCCGCTCTGCCCAAATTCACCTTTCCTTCCTGTCCAAGATTGCACTGAAGGAGAAGAATGTGGACTGGGATCCATAGAAGCCAGGGCCTCTGAGGTCCGTTCTCTCCAGAAATCTCCCTCAGCATTGTGAGAGGGACCCTCATGACCCAAAGTCAGAGCTATTGTAGCCACTGAGGGCTGAACCATAGGTGACATCCCAAATTACAAACCTGTGGTTTAGGCCTTTGCTTCTCAAAGTGTGGCACCTGGACCAGCAGCATCAGCAGCAGCTGGGAGCTGGTTAGAAATGCAGAACGTCAGGCTCCACCCACGCCTCCTGAATCAGAATCTGAATTTTAACAAGATACCTGGGGGATTCCTGTGCACCGTTAACTCTGCGAAGCCCCGGGGTAGATGACAAAATCTCAGTGTGATTTAGCCAATAAGTCCAAATTCTCACCAGGTCCACAATGTCTTACCATTCACCCGTCAACAAAAGTCACCCACATCCCCATGAAGTTGCCACCCCAAGAAGTATCTTTATTGTAAAAATACGATTAAAACCCTCGGTAGCATACTCAGCCATTTATACCTTAGTATAATTTGGTTTTCAGCCACAAGCAAAGCAGTCACCCAGCATAGCTCTGAGGAAATGGGATGATAAACAGGTAAGCTTTGACAGGAAGGACAAAGGGAGGTAGCAGGGTTAGAGGACAGCCAGATGAGCATTTGGTGGTGGGGAGGGGAGGAGTAGAGGAGTGGAATGAGGTAAGGAAGAGCAGCTGAAGGGGGTGAGCAGACCTCAAATGAGGAAATAGGGGAATGACTGTATCCCCCCTACCAAATTCATATGTTGAAGCCTTAATCCCCAGTACTTCAGAATGTGACCATATATGGAGACAGGGCCTTTAATGATATGATTAAGTTAAATGAGGCTATTAGAGTGGGTCCTTTATCCAATAGGGCTGATGCACTTATAAGAAGAGGAAATTTGGACACAGAGAAAGACATTAGGGATGCACACGCAGGACACATGACGCCAGGTGAAGGGCAGCCCTCTGCAAGGCAAGGAGGGAGACCTCAGAAAAAAACTCTGCCAACACCTTGATCTTGGACTTCCAGCCTATTGAATTGTGAGAAAATGCATTTCTGTTGTTTAAACCACCCAGCCTGTAGTATTTTGTTATGGCAGCCCATGCAAAGAAGAATGCATCACCTTGGCCTGTTTCGTTGTTTTACCCAGAACTAGTAGAGGAAAGAAGCATGTCATCTCTGTTAGGGATGTCACCTCCACACACAGATCCTGCTTCTCCTCACAGTAAGTGTTGGGAATAAATGTAGGCCATCTGAACCCAGAACAAAAGCTTGCTGCTCCTTAACGTTTCCTCTCATACTGTTATGCACACTCCCCATAAAATTGCCCGCACTGTTATAGCCAATTGCATGGGTTCTTTAAATGGGAAGAGGTCTGAGCACCTTATAATAAAAATAGCTAACACTTCCTTCCATGGCACCTACTTTGTTCCAGGCACTGCTCTCATCAGCACTGTATGCATATTAAGCCACCTAAGTTTGTGAAGTATGTTATTGTATTTATGGTCTGCAGTGAAAACTGTATGCCTCCCTCAAATCTCCCAACCTCTTTAGGAGCAAGAGTTTCTTTTTCTCTGCCCCTCTCCCCACCCTCTTGCTGGGATGGCTGTCTGCAGATGGTCCTAAGCTATCAGTCTCTTCAAGAATGACTCAGTTCAAAAGAGTCAGCAAACTTCATGCAACTACTGATCAATACAGGAGTACAAAGGCTCAACCCTGAACCCCCAACCCTGGATCATCCCAATGTCAGATCCCCCCCAAGAGGGAGATCTGCTGAAGCGTTCATTGATGTGACTCCTTTACATCTGCACTTCTCCGTCGGCCCACACTGCTTCCTTCCCTACCCTTTCACAAGTGTTGGTCTGGAGAGTGTGCCCTAATAACCTTCCTCCATGCCAGTCTCCATCTTAGGATTGGCTTCCTGGACAATTGAATCTTCCACATCCCACTTTTACAATTCAAGAAACTGAGGCCCAGAGAGAGGTTACACAATTGTTCCAAGGCAACACCATTATCAAGTGATAAAGCCAGGACTTGAGCCTAGGCAGTCTGGCTCCAGAAGTCAAACTTTGAATCACACAATCCCATCCAGTGGATAACTGATTGCTAACCCTCTCTTTGATGGCAAGTGATCAAGAGAAGGTGGCAATCTGGACTCTCTTATCCTGTCTCCCTGAAAGTCTATTAGGAGTCAAGTGAAATGGATTTCCTCAGGGCTCTGTTCTCCTAAGAGGCAGCCAGCAGACCACCTATGGAGCCTCTCCCAACACCTGCAGCCAGAGTGGCTCTTTCCAGGCCAGGAGTTATGAAGACAGCCTTCCTTTCTGTGACCTGTCCCTCCCTGCTCCTGCCCTGCTCATGTCGGAACACAGCATAATTGCTTGCCTTGTGGAAGCGAACCGAATCAGTGTCCCTCTGCTGACAGCGTTAGTGACAGGTGATTGCATCAGGACACTGGAACAGCAGCCAGGGCCTGGATGCCTGTGTTATTTACTGGCCCATCATGTATAATTTCAGAGTTTAATTTTATCTTCACAAACTTACAGGTGCAAAATGCAGGATAAAGTTCTTTAAGGGGCCCCTGTGAGAAACCAGGCTACACTTGTCCTCCCTCCCCACACCCACAAGAGCTCTCAGGGTGGCTCACTCAAATTAAATCATTATTGAGGAGGAATAATCCTGGTAGGTTCAGAAAATCAGTTTTAAATTCAGCCTGCTAGCAAAATTCTGAATGTATTTACTTTCTAGATTTCATTTCTCCATCCATATTAAAGCTCCGTGGCATTATCAATTATGGGTTTATTGCAAAGCACAATAGGATTCAATCTGGAGGATGCCTCAGGGTATGTCTTAGGAGGACGATAAAGCTAATAGTAATGGGTCTACAACTTCTAAGGCTAATTTCCACAGTTACAAATTTCATAAATAAATAGAAGGCATGTCAGTTTCCAGTCACCCAGCTTGGGGTCTCTCAGACTGATAAAACAGGACCTTCCAGAGATCAGGGGGCTTCTGTCTGAGTCTGGTGGGCTGGCCTGAAGTTTCTCAGATCCCCAGAGGAAGAGAAATGATGATCATTTCAGATGGAACCCTTTAGGACCGTTCTGCTGCTCCTTTGACCAGGCCATGAGTTGCTTTTGGTGAAAATGGACACAAAAGCACAGCCAACCCTGAAATCTGGGAGGCTGGTCATACAGTGTCAGCTCTGAATCCAGACAAACTTTGCAACTTGGTAGGATGGGCTGTTAGGCCCTAGTGCTGCCATGCTTAGCCAGGCTTCAGGACTCCAGACAGGTTGGAGCTGTGTTTGATTCAGTCTGGGGCCCCTGTTGTCCTCCAAAAAAGAACAGGCAGCAAGGGCAAGGAGGTGGTGGTGTAAGGGGACAATTACTACCCTCCTCTCTATTCTCAGCTAGATGTCTCTTATACAAAGAGGATGGGCCCTATCTACTGCCTCTCTGATGCTTATACTCACATATCCTCCACCTGGCCTGCAATGTGGTCTCAGACACTCTAGTGTGCAGAGCCGCATCCTCTGGCAAACCTCAACTAAAGGCAGTCAGTTTCTTGTGAGCTCAGACTCACCTCCAACTGGCAGCATTCCACCTCATGTACAGACCTCTAGTCTTTCCATTTTCTATTCTAGGCTGCAATAGCACTCTTGGCTTGTGCACAAGTAAAACCCAGAAGTGCAAAGTTAACACCTGCAGGGGCAATCTTCAATCAATGCAGGACAGGAACCGGGGATAAATGCTCCTGCCTCCTTTCTTTCAGGTGGACAAACCCGGAAGCATCCATACGCTTCCCAGGATGTCCTAGCAGGGTCAAATCCTGATTCCCTGTGGAAGGAACCCTAAAACACACTTCTATTTTATTGGCTTTTCCCCCTTTTTTGTCTTCTTCATTGTGCTGCCTCTCTCTGGGATCACCTCTCAAATGAATGCCCTGCACGCAAGTCTAGGTCTCACGTTCTGCTTCCAGAAGAAACAAGCTAAGACAGATGTACATCATTGGATTCATTCCTTTGAATAAGATAAAGGCAGGTTATCTTCCCATAGCTCTTGTAAAAATGCACGCATATAACTTGGCAGGGGGAAGAAAAGTACTCTCCTCTTTCTTATTCATGTGGAAGTTCCACCAAGGGAGTTATTTGTCACCTGGGAAGGCAGAGAGAGAGGAGAATCAAGAGATGTAAGATTATTAATGGGAGGGTGGAGGGGTGGTAGGGAACAGGGCAAAAGAGGCCCTGGGGAACCAGGACTCAGCAAGAGTGACAAGAGCAAGGGCAGGCAGCAGGCCGTGTGCTCCAGGTTGTGTGTGTGTGTGTGTGTGTGTGCGCATGTGCCTATGTAGAGGGGACTTCACAGCTTTCAGACAACATGAGGGTGCATCCTCAGGTGAGAAAGGGCCTGGGTCCTAAGACAGTGTACTAGGATCAAGACCCAGTGACAAAACTTTGCCTGAAATTTAATTTTGACTGGACACAGCTTATGTCCTCAACAGTGACCTCTAGATGCCAGTAGGGTCCATGAGGTTGTACAGTCACAGCTGTCCCAAATGAGGTAGATAAACAGCAATACCAATGCAGAGATCAGTCAAAAGATGTCTCAGGAGTCTTTGGAAAGTCAGCTCAGTCTAAAAACAACACCTATTAGCAGTGGCTGACGTTGATTACAAGATTACAATTGTGCCACGAACTGTTCTAAATTATTTGCCACGTATTAGCTATTTAATCCTCATGACAATCTTATGAGGTAGGTACTATTATTATCCATTATCTACAGATGAGGAAATTGAGATGGAGTGGCTAAAGTTACACAACCAGTATTCCCAGTATTGCTAGACTAGGATTTGAAGCCAGGCAAATATATGAGCAAGACAAGGTATTTGGTGCTTTAGGAACATAGATGTCATGTGGGACACATTTCTGGCATTCGAGGAGTCTAACATTTATTGGGGGAGACAGACATTTACACAAATAACAAAGATATGAAGCAAAAGGAAATAAGCCTCATAATAGCCTCTAGGGTACTATCCTCTGTTAAATAGTCTCTGATTCTATGGCTTATGTCTCATTCTAGCTTTTACAAGAACAAGTGCTTGGAAGTTTTGGGGTGGATGTGCTTAGGGTCCCAGGAGTGGATGAGGTTAAGTTGATGTTTTAATTCAAATGAAGTCATGCCTTGTTGATGCTGCTTGGGAACAGGGCTATGATTTTCCTGTAGGGATTCTTGCTGAATCACCCCCATATGCACCTTCATTCATTCAATCATTCATTTATTCTGTAAACCCATATTAACCCCTCTAGCTTCTGTGTGCATACCCCAACTTGTTTCAGACAGCATAAATGTTCTGGAAAATCACACTAGACAGGCTCTCCCTATGCCTGTACCCTGCTGAGTAGGCAGCAGGCCAGGGAACTCAACACACTTCCTGCCCCAGAGTTGACTAGACCAAAAATGGTCACCTGACTTATGGTGGTAGAGCGGGTCAGTAGGTCTTCCATAAACTATGTTGAGCCAATTAAACTGTGACTCTACAAAACTTGAAGCAAAAGGAAAAGTCTTGTTCCCATCTGTAGTTGATACTGAAACTTGCAAGGGCTTATAGATTCAGGACTCGGTTGGCTGTGATAGAGTAGGCATATTGGGTAAGTGAAGGCTCCCTCCCATCGAGAGGGAGCCTGAAGAAGGCTCATGGAGAGAGTCCTGGATGAAAGATATCATATGGCCCCTCAGATAGAGTGAGTCCCTCAGTTCCTGAATTTTCATTCCTAGTTCCAGTTTATAGCAGACTTGCTGGTCTCCATTTCCTGCTCTTGAGATTTTGTGAGATCTGTGCATTGACAAGTGAACCTCCTTCTTTTTGGAGCTAGCTGCGGTGGGTTTTTTTCCCCCTTACAGACAGAAGTTTTTATTATTATTTACTTTTTAGACTAAGTGGAATTAACTGTTATATTGTAGTATACCAACAAATAGTAAGAAAACACTTAAGAGAAAGCAAGGTAATATAAATAATAAATGTTTTCTTCTAAAATATAAAAAAAGCTTTCTTTTAAAACATAGAAAGAACAGATACAAACATATGAAGCCAATATCCAGACTCTACAATACAATGAGTCGAAGTGTAATAATGATAAACTTTCACAGAAAGGAATATTAATTGTAGATTCATGCCTAGGAATACATTAAATTTCACAATTACTATTAAATTTATTCATTCAGATATTAAAAATACATTTATTGAATACCCATTATCTGCCAGGAATTTTGTGAAACTTGGGGAATATGGGGTTGAATCTGTCATAGATGATGCCTTCAAAGTGCTTACAGCCTAGACAGGAAGACAACAAATCAGACAGACAATAACAGTAATGCCTAGAAAGTTCAGGGAATTACAGTAATATAATAATACAAAAATTAATACAGGCTGGAAATGAAAGAAATGAAACTCCTGAAGTGCCAGGCTCAAATTAAAAGTGAAGTTTGAATAATAAACTCATGAATTGATGCTGCAGCATCCAGACTTTTATCAGAAAGAATATAGATAGGCCTTAGTAATTAGGGGTTAGAGTTTGAGTGTGGATGTGAAGTTAGAAAATATGGTTTTGGGCCCTCATAATATAAGAGAGCTGAAACAGATATTTGCATAAAACTGATACCTTGTAAGAATGAAAAAGGGTAGTGGACAACTTTGCCATCAGTCCAGGATAGTGGCAAGTATCCTCCTCTCTTTTCCCAGAGCTCTGGGTAGTAAATAAAAAGTCCCTTATAAGAATTCAAAGCCATCTGGAGTGTAAATTTACACTATATGTATGATATAGGAATACCTCAAGGCATAACATTACATAAAAGCTGGCCCTAGAAAACAAAGGCAAAACTTCTCTATAGCAATACTGCCACACTCCAGGGTGAAAAAGCCTCCTATGCAACCACCTAAGAAAGACTGCTGAAGATGACTTCACAAAACAAACAAACAAACAAAAACAACATTACAAGTCATATGAGGACATGATTCACATGAGGAAGAGTTAGCAAAATAACACATAAATAAAATAATAAATAAGCACTGTAAGAACATGAAGCAATACAACAACTGAGTAAGACTGTTAACAAATTTAAAATAATTAAATCAATAAAAGAAGTATGTCATAATTAAAGAATGTGACAGTATATAAAAACGAAGCAGATACATTCAAAAAACAAACAAATAGAATTTCTGAAAATGAAAATAAAGATTTACCGAAATTAAAATATGATAGATTTGTTGAACAGAATAAGACACAGAACCAAAGAAAGGATTTGTGAACCTCTACATAGAGCAGAAGAAAGCACCTACGATGTATAGTGAGATGAAGGGACAGGAAAATAAAAGAGAGAACATGGAAGATATAATGAGAAGTTTCAATGAATATCTAATAATGTCTCCAGGAACACAGAATAGAGAATGTAAGGGTGTGGTTAAAAGGTATACAAAATGGCAGAGAACTTTTCAGAATTAATGAAATATATGAATCCTCAGATTCAAAAGCACAATGAGTCCTGAGGTAAATGAAAATTAATCTACAATTAGATGTATCATAGTGAATGGCAAAGACAAAGAGGAAATCTCAAAGACAGATCAAGAGAAAAGGAAAAGCATTTACAAGGAGCAACAATTAAATGACAGCAGCAGATTTTGCAGCAGCATCAGTAGAGGCCAGAAGAAAAAATGCCTGAAGAGCAGAGGGAGAAAGAGTTATTAATTCAGAATTTTGTACCCATCTCAACTATCACTCAAGAGTGAGATTGACAGTGATCAAACTTAGCATTACTAATAGTGAGTCCACATGTGCCTCCTGATATGGTGCAATATGAAATAGGTAGTGTCACCTATGAAGTATTCTTGTTAAAACGTTTAACCTAAAAAGAAAGGAATAAGGGGGCTCTTCTGGATTAAAAGGGATTTAAGAGACATAACAACTAAATGCCATATGTGATCCTTGGGTTGAGTTTCGATTTGAATGAATTAGCTATAAAAGCCATTTTTGGAACAATTGGAGAAATGTGAATATAGACTGGATGTAAGATGATATTACAGAATTAACCATAATTTTATTTGGTTTGTATGATAATAATATTATGTTCATGTTCAAAAACTTTCTGTGTGTGTGTGTGTTAACTCTTTTAACTTTATTTCTTTAACTATTATTTTAGATTAAAGGGTACATGTGCAGGTTTGTTATATAGGTAAACTGTGTGACATGGGGGTTTGGTGTACAGATTATTTTGTCACTCAGATAAGCATAGTACCCAACAGGTAGTTTTTCAATCCTCACCTTCCTCCCATCTTCCACCCTCAAGTAGGCCTTGGTGTCTGCTCTTCCCTTCTTTGTGTCAATGTATACTCAATGTTTAACTCCCATTTATAAGTGAAAACATGCAGTATTTGGTTTTCCGTTTCCGTGTTAGTTCATTTAGGATAATGACCTTCAGCTCCATCTATGCTGCTGCAAAGAACATAATCCTATTCTTTTTTAAGGCTGCATTGTATTCCATGGTACATATGTACCACTTTTTTTTATCCAGTCTACCATTGATGGGCACTTAGATTGATTCCATGTTTTTGCTTTTGTGAATAGTGCTGCATTGAATATACCCATGCATGTGTCTTTATGGCAAAACAATTTACATTCCTTTGGACATACACAGAATCATGGGGTTGCTGGGTCAAATGGTAGTTCTAAGTTCTTTGCGAAATCACCAATTTGCTTTTCACAATGGCTGAAATAATTTACATTCCCAACAGCAGTGTATAAAATTTCCCTTTTCTCTGCAACTTCTCCAACATCTGTTATTTATTTTTTTACTTTTAATAGCCGCTCTGAACGGTGTGAGATAGCCATATCGTTGTGGTTTTAATTTGCATTTCTGTAATGATTAGTGATGTTGAGCATTTATTCATATGCTTGTTGGCCACATGTATGTCTTCTTCTGAAAAGTGCCTATTTGTGTCTTTTGTCCACTTTTAAATGAAGTTTTGCTTTTCCCTTGTTAATTTGTTTAAGTTTCTTATAGATACTGGATATTAAACCTTTGTCAGATGCATAGTTTGCAAGTGTTTTCTCCCATTCTGTAGGTCGTGGGTTTACTCTGTTGACGTTTCTTTTGCTGTGCAGAAGCTCTTTAGTTTAATTAAGTCCCATTGGTCAAATTTCGTTTTAATTCTAATTGCTTTTGGTGTCTTCATCATGAAATCTTTGCCAGGGTCTATGTACAGAATGGTATTGCCTAGGTTACCTTCCAGGGTTTTTATAGTTTTGGGTTTTACATTTAAGTCTTTAGTCCACCTTGAGTTTATTTTTGTATATGATATAAGGAAGGAGTCCAGTTTCAATCTTTTGCATATGGCTAGCCAGTTATCCTAACACTGTTTATTGAATAGGGAGCCCTTTCCCCATTGCATGCTTTTGTCCACTTTGTTGAAGGTCTGATGGTTGCAGGTGTACAGCTTTATTTCTGGACTCTATTCCATTACATTGGTCTATGTGTTTGTTTTTGTATCAGTATCATGCTATTTTGGTTACTGTAGCCTTGTAGTATTGTTTGAAGGTGAGTAATGTGATGCCTCCAGCTTTGTTCTTTTTGCTTGGGATTGCTATGGCTATTCAGGCCTTTTTTTTTTTTTTTTTTTTTTTTTTGGTTCCACATGAATTTTAAAATAGTTTTATTCTAAATCTGTGAAGAATGCCTTTGGTAGTTTGATAGGAATAGCATTGAATCTGTAAATTGCTTTGGGCAGTATGGACATTTTAACAGTATTGGTTCTTCTTATCCATGAGCATGAAATGTTTGGCCATTTGTTGGTGTCATGACTGACTTCTTTCAACAGAGTTTTGTAATTCTCATCGTAGAGATCCTTCACCTTCCTGGTTAGCTGTATCCCTAGGTATTTTATTCTTTTTGTGGCTATTGTGAATAGGATTGCATTCTTCATTTGGCTCTCAGCTTGGATGTTATTGGTGTATAAAAATGCTACTGATTTTTGGTGACTGGCAAGGTGGCTGAATAGGAACAGCTCTGGTCTGCAGCTCCCAGTGAGATCAACACAGAAGGTGGGTGGTTTCTGCATTGCCAACTGAGGCACCTGGTTCAGCTCATTGGGACTGGTTAGACAGTGGGTGCAGCCCATGGAGGGCTAGCTGAAGCAGGATGTGGCATCACCTCACCCGGGAAGTGCAAGGGGTTGGGGAAATCCCTCCCCTAGCCAAGGGAAACCGTGAGGGACTGTGCCATGCGGAACGGTGCACTCTGGTCCAGATAATATACTTTTCCCACAGTCTTCACAACCTGCAGACCAGGAGATTCCCTCAGGTACCCACACCACCAGGGCCTTGGGTTTCAAGCACAAAACTGGATGGGCATTTGAGCAGACACTGAGCTAGCTGCAGGAGATATTTTTCATACCCCAGTGGCACCTGGAAAGCCAGCAAGACAGAGCCATTCACTTCCCTGGAAAGGGGGCTGAAACCAGGGAGCCAAGTGGTCTAGCTCAGCGGATCCCACTCCCACAGAGCCCAGCAAGCTAAGAACCACTGGCTGAAAATTCTCGCTGCCAGCACAGCAGTCTGAAGTCCACCGGGACACTCAAACTTGGTGTGGGGAGGGGCATCTGCCATTACTGAGGCTTGAGTAGGCGGTTTTCCCCTCACAGTGTAAGCAAAGCCACTGGGATGTTCTAACTGGGTGGAGCCCACCACAGCTCGGGAAAGCCAATGTAGCCAGATTGCCTCTGTAGATTCCTCCTCTCTGAGCAGGGCATCTCTGAAAGAAAGGCAGCAGCCCCAGTTAGGGGCTTATAGATAAAACTCCCATCTCCCTGGGACAGAGCACCTGGGGAAAAGGGTGGCTGTGGGTGTAGCTTCAGCAGAGTTCAACGTTCCTGCCTTCCAGTTCTGAAGAGAGCAGCAGATCTCCCAGCACAGCACTTGAGCTCTGCTAAGGGACAGACTGCCTCCTCAAGTGGGTCCTGAACCCCATGTCACCTGACTGGGAGACACCTCCCAGCAGGGGTCAATAGACACCTCATACAGGAGAGCTCCGACTAGCATCTGGTGGGTGCTCCTCTGGGACGAGGCTTCCAGAGGAAGGAACAGGCAGCAATCTTTGCTGTTCTATAGCCTCTGCTGGTGATACCCAGGCAAACAGGGTCTAAAGTGGACCTCCAGCAAACTCCAGCAGACCTGCAGCAGAGGGGCCTGACTGTTAGAAGGAAAACTAACAAACAGAAAGGAATAGCATCAACATCAACAAAAAGGACGTCCACACAGAAACCCCATCCAAAGGTCACCAACATCCAAAACCAAAAGTCTTCGTGGATATCCATGAAGATGAGGAAAAACCAGTGCAAAAAGGCTGAAAATTGCCAAAATCAGAATGCCTCTCCTCTTACAAAGGATCACAACTCCCAGCCAGCAAGGGAACAAAACTGGGTGGAGAATGAATTTGACAAATTGACAGAAGTAGGTTTCAGAAGGTAGGTAATAACAAACTCCTCTGAGCTGAAGGAGCATGTTCTAACTCAATGCAAGGAAGCTAAGAACCTTGAAAGAAGGTTAGAGGACTTGCTAACTAGAACAACCAATTTGGAGAAGAACATAAATGACCTGATGGAGCTGAAAAACACAGCCATGAACTTTGTGAAGCATACACAAGTATGAATAGCCAAATTGATCAAACAGAAGAAAGGATATCAGAGATTGAAGATCAACTTAATGAAATAAAGCATGAAGACAAGATTAGAGTAGAAAGAATGAAAAGAAATGAACAAAGCCTCCAAGTAATATGGGACTACATGAAAACACCAAACCTGTGTTTGATGGGTGTAACTGAAAGTGACGGAGAGAATGGAAGCAAGTTGGAAAACACTCTTCAGGATATTATCCAAGAGAACTTTCCCAACCTAGTAAGACAGGCCAACATTCAAATTCAGGAAATACAGAGAACACCACAAAGGTACTCCTTGAGAAGAGCAACCCCAAGACACATAATCGTCAGATTCACCAAGATTAAAACGAAGGAAAAAATGTTAAGGGCAGCCAGAGAGAAAGGTTGGGTTACTCACAAAGGGAAGCCCATCAGACTAACAGCGGATATCTCTGCAGAAACCCTATGAGCCACAAGAGAGTGGGGGCCAATAGTCAACATTCTTAAAGAAAATAATTTTCAACCCAGAATTTCATATCCAACCAAACTAAGCCTCATAAGCGAAGGAAAAATAAAATTCTTTACAGACAAGCAAATGCTGAGAGATTTTTGTCA
>NW_016812419.1:279402-283446 GCF_001698545.2 Rhinopithecus bieti
AGCATTCTCTTTGAAAACTGGCACAAGATAAGAATGCCCTCTCTCACCACTCCTATTCAACATAGTATTGGAAGTTCTGACAAGGGCAATCAGGCAAGAGAAATAAATAAAGGGTATTCAAGTAGGAAGAGAGGAAGTCAAATTGTCTCTGCTTGCAGATGACATGATTATATATTTAGAAAGCCCCACTGTCTCAGCCCAAAATCTCATTAAGCTGATAAGCAACTTCAGCAAAGTCTCAGAATACAAAATCAATGTGCAAAAATCACAAGCATTCCTCTACACCAGTAATAGACAAACAAAGAGCCAAATCATGAGTGAATTCCCATTCACAATAGCTACAAAGAGAATCAAATACCTAGGAATAGAACCCACAAGGGATGTGAAGGACCTCTTCAAGGAGAACTACAAACCACTGCTCAAGGAAATAAGAGAGGATCCAAACAAATGGAAAAACATTCCATGCTCATGGATAGGAAGAATCAATATTGTGAAAATGGCATACACCCAAAGTAATTCATAGATTCAATGCTATCCCCATCAAACTACCATTGACTTTCTTCACAGCATTAGAAAAAACTACTTTAAGTTTCATATGGAACCAAAAAAGAGCCCATGTAGCCAAGACAATCCTAAGCAAAAAGAACAAAACTGGAGGCATCACACTACCTGACTTCAAACTGTACTAAAAGTCTACAGTAATCAAAACAGCTTGGTACTGGTACCAATACAGATATATAGACCAATGGAACAGAACAGAGGCCTCAGAAATAATGCGACACATCTACAACCATCTGATCTTTGATAGACCTGACAAAATCAAACAAAGGGGAAAAGATTTCCTATTTAATAAACGGTATTGGGAAAACTGGCTAGCCATATGCAGAAAACTGAAACTGGACCCCTTCCTTACACCTTATAAAAAATTAACTCAAGATGGATTAAAGACTTAAACGTAAGACCTAAAATCATAGAAACCCTAGAAGAAAACCTAGGCAATACCATGCAGGAAATAGGCATGGGCAAAGGCTTCATGACTAAAACACCAAAAGCTGTGGCAACAAAAGCCAAAATTGACAAATGGGATCTAATTAAACTAAAGAGCTTCTTCACAGCAAAAGAAACTATCATTAGAGCAAACAGGCAATCTACAGAATGGGAGAAAAGTTTTTCAATCTATCCATCTGACAAAGGGCTAATATCCAGAATCTACAAAGAACTTAAACAAATTTACAAGAGAAAAAAAAAAAACATCAAAAACTGGGTGAAGGATCTGAACAGACACTTCTCATAAGAAGACATTTATGTGGCCAATAAAAATATGAAAAAGGTTCATTAGAGAAATGCAAATCGAAACCACAATGAGATACCATCTCACACCAGTTAGAATGGCAATCATTAAAAAATCAGGAAACAACAGATGCTGGAGAGGATGTGGAGAAATAGGAATACTTTTACACTGTTGGTGGGAGCAAAAATTGGTTCAACCATTGTGGAAGACAGTTTGGTGATTTCTTAAGGATCTAAAACCAGAAATACCATTTGACCCAGCAATACTGTTACTGGGTATATACTCAAAGGATTATAAATCATTCTACTATAAAGACACATGCACACGTATGTTTATTGCAGCACTGTTCAGAGTAGCAAAGACTTGCAACCAATCCAGATGCCCATCAATGATAGACTGGATAAAGAAAATATGGCACATAGACAACATGGAATACTATGCAGCCATAAAAAAGAATGAGTTCATGTCCTTTGCAGGAACGTGGATGAAGCTGGAAACCGTCATTCTCAGCAAACTAACACAGGAACAGAAAACCAAATGCCACATGTTCTCATTTGTAAGTGAGAGCTGATCAATGAGAACACATGGACACAGGGAGGGGAACATCACACACCAGGGCCTGTCGGGGGTGGGGGATGAGGGGAGGGATAGCATTAGGAGAAATACCTAATGTCGATGACGGGTTGATAGGTGCAGCAAACCACCATAGCATGTGTATACCTATGTAACAAACCTGCACGTTCTGCACATGTATCCCAGAACTTAAAGTATAATTTAAAAAAAGAAAGAAAAAAGAAGAAATGCTACTGATTTTTGTAACATTGATTTTGTATCCTGCAACTTTGCTGAAATTATTTATCAGATATAGGATCTTTTGGGCAGAGACTGTGGGGTTTTCTAGGTGTAGAATCATATTTTCTTCAAACAGAGATAGTTTGACTTTCTCTTTTCCTATTTGGATGCACTTTATTTCTTTCTTTTGCCTCATTGCCCTGATGAAGACTTCTAATAATACGTTGAATAACATTCATTGTTTACCCCAAAATCATTCTGGAGCAGGTGTTTAAATTTCCATGTAATTGTATGGTTTGTATGATCTCCTTAGTATTGATTTCTATTTTTATTATGCTGTGGTCCAAGAGAGTGGTTGGTAGGATTTTGTTTTTTTTTTTAATTTGCTGAGAATTCTTTTATGGATCAGCATGTGGTCAACTTTACAGTATGCGCCATATGCAGATGAGAAGAATGAATATTCTCTTATTTCTGGATGCAGAGTTCTGTAGATGTCTGTTACGTCCATTTGGTCAAGTGTCGAGTTCAGTTCCTGAATATCTTTGCTAGTATTCTGCCTCAATGATTTGTCTAACACTGTCAGTGGGGTGTTGAAATCTACCACTATTATTGTGTGCTTATCTAAGTCCCTTTGCAAGTCTCTAAGAATGTGTTTTATGAATCTGGGTGCTCCTGTGGTGAGTGCATATATATTTAGAATAGTTGGGTCTTCTTGTTGAATCGAACCCTTTACCATTATGTAATGCTCTTCTTTGTCTTTTTGATCATTGCTGGTTTAAAGTCTGGTTAGTCTGAAATTAGAATAGCAAACCCTGATTTTTTTTCTGTTATCTCTTTGCTTGGTAGCTTTTTCTTCATCCCTTTACTTTGAGATTATAGGTGACATTGCATGTGAGATGGTTCTCTTGAAGACGAGATACAGTTGGGTCTTCCTTCCTAATCCAATCTGACATTCTGTGCCTTTTAATTGGGGCATTTTGCCTGTTTACATTGAAAGTTTGTATTGATATGTGTGTGGATTTGATCCTGTCATCATGTTGTTATCTGGTTATTATGCAGACTTAATTGTGTAGTTCTTTTATAGTGTCGATGGTTTACACACTTAAGTGTGTTTTCGTGGTAGCCAGTAATGGCCTTTCATTTCCATATTTAGCACTTTCTTAAGGACTTCTTGTAAGGCAGGTCTGGTGGTAATGAATTACCTTGGAATTTTCTGGTCTGAAAAAATGTCTTATTTCTCCTTCTCTTATGAAGCTTAGTTAGGCTGGATATGAAATTTTTCATCGTAGTTTCTTTTATTTAAGAATGCTGAACATAGGACCCCAATCTCTTCTGGCTTACAAGGTTTCTACTGAAAGATCTGCTATTAGCGTGATGGGATTCCCTTTGTAGATGACCTGCCCTCTCTCTCTAGTTGCCTTTAGCACTTTTTCTTTTGAGAATCTGATGACTATGTGTCTTGGAGATGGTCATCTTGTATAATATCTCGCAGCGGTTCTGGTTCTCTGCATTTCCTAAATTTGAATGTTGGCCTCTCTAGCAAGGTTGGAGAAGTTTTCATGGATGATCTCCTTAAATATGTTATCCAAGTTGCTTGCCCTCTCTCATTTTCTTTCAAGGATGCCAATGAGTTGTGAATTTGGTTTCTTTACATAATCCCACATTTTGCCGAGGTTTTGTTCTTTTTTTATTGTTTTTTATTTTTGGCTGATGGAGTTAGTTCAGAGAACTGGTCTTCAAGCTCTGAGATTCTTTCCTCAGCTTGGCCTATTCTGCTTTTAATACTTGCAATTGTATTATAAAATTCTTGAAGTGAGTTTTCAATTGTATGATATTAATTTGGTTCTTTCTTAAAATGGCCATTTCATCTTTCAGCTCCTGTATGATTTCACTGTATTCCTTAGATTCCTCGGATTGGGTTTCGACTTTCTCCTGAATCTTGAGAAAAGTTTTTTTTTTTT
>NW_016812419.1:283565-364234 GCF_001698545.2 Rhinopithecus bieti
ATTCTTTCCTCAGCTTGGCCTATTCTGCTTTTAATACTTGCAATTGTATTATAAAATTCTTGAAGTGAGTTTTTCAATTGTATGATATTAATTTGGTTCTTTCTTAAAATGGCCATTTCATCTTTCAGCTCCTGTATGATTTCACTGTATTCCTTAGATTCCTCGGATTGGGTTTCGACTTTCTCCTGAATCTTGAGAAAAGTTTTTTTTTTTTTTTAAGAGATGCTTATTTTTTAGGATATCCACACTTAGAAGTGTAGATCAAGTGGAATAATAGAGAAAGATTAAATAAAAAGACTATCTATATAGTATAGTCATGAGGTAGGAAACTAACAAAGTATGTTGAAGCACCCCAGAGCTATAGGGGTTCCCAATCACAGGTCTTAAGAGACAGGAGGGAGCAGTTACTGGGACCTAAAAAAGAGCCATGGTTATAGTGCTAGACAATTTACTGACAGAAGCTGTGGACTCTAGTGGGAACACACAACCACTGCTCACTCTTGGCCCATCTTCTGATCTTCTGTCTAGTCCTCCCATTGGCCAAACCCAACTAAGAGCAAGAGGGTAAAGGAGTGTGAGGATGCAGTCCAGAGAGGTCAGTTTCCCAAGAAAAAAGCAGAATGGAGAAAGTGATAGGGGCAAAATAAAAGTATTCTGCACCAGGGAAAATGTGAGGATGCCTGTAATAGATGAAGTAATATGGCATATGTTAACAATTGTTAAATCCATATGGAGAATATGCATGTTTGCTATATTATATTTCCTACTTTTCTGTATATTTGAAATTTTCATAACAAAAGTGGAAATAAAGTGAGGGCAAAATAAATGTTGACATTTTAAAACAAAGTCTGAAAGAACATACACTTATGATCTAAACTGGAAGAATTACTAAAGTATTGACTTCAGAAATGAAACCCAGAAATTCAACCCAGAAGGAAGCTGTAGGAGGTGAAAAGCAATGATGAGTGATGAGCTTGGTAAATAGATGAGTAAATCTAAATGAGCATTAGCTCTTAAAAAGTAGCTAGAAATTACAGATCCATAAGTGATATTGTAGATGTAGAACAGAAAAGAGGACATCTAAAGTAGACAGAAAAGGAGAGCTGAGGAAGGCTTCTTGAGAAAGGAAGGAATGACAAATTGACCAGTGTTAAAAAGTCTAATAGGATTTATCAAAGAGGAATTAGAGGGAATGACAAATCCAGGTAGAAGGAACAGCATGAGAGACAGCAGAGATGATTCCAAGGATACTTTGCATTTGAGACACTTGAATGGTAAGAGATGCCTTTGGGGGTCTGTTTAAAGTTAGGTCTTTAGGGACCTAAGCTGAAGCCTGGGGAACAACTGAATAATTTTATGCAGAGAAATAATCTGATCAGATTTGTATTTTAGAAATGAAACTCAAGCTCACTTTTGGAGGACTGATTTGAGAGTTTAGAGGGGAGGCAGATAGCAGTTCCAGCAATTAAGGCCATCAAAGCAATCAAGGTAAGGTAGAATGAGTGTCTGAACTAAGGAAGTGACAGTGGTGACGGAGAAAAAGCTGATTCAAGAGATAGTCTACAAGCCAAATGAATAAGACTTGGTGATTTATAGGGTGTGGGGCAGTCCAGAATGGCTCTCAGCTTTGCCTGGGTTACTGATGTATGTAGGTAAAATCACAGGACTATCAACTTTTTGAAGGAGCAGTTTGGGAGGAAAGATGATAGCTCAGTTTTCTTCAAGTCTAAATACTTAGATCTGAAGCTATTAACTAGGAGGTAAAACCATAGACATCAAGTCTAAATTCAGACAAGGTGAAAGTGCAAGGAGAGCCATGAAATCTTGCCTATTTCTTATAGGCCTATTTCTTCCCCTTACGTCTTACTGGCTGGAATGAATTGGGTCACATGACATCCCTAGCATCCCAGGAGGCTGGGAAAATGGAGAAGAAAATTGTCATTATTGGCTTAGACAAATCACGGTCTGATGCCTGGGAATGACATAATGCTCCCAAACAAAATTGAATTTCTGTTAGCAAGGAAGAAGGGTGTATGGGTACTAGGCAGACAACTAAGAGTGTTTGACCCATATAATCACACTAACTGGGGCTGGGGTTTGGGAACTCTTGAAGATGAACTGCAGGGGAGGGGAGATAAGCTACCAACAGACACTCTGTTCTGAAGCCCAGAGGTCAGTGCCAGGAGATTCCTAACTTCTTGGTGAGCTTAAAGAGTGTGGGGGAATTGGCTTCATATTAAGACACATCAGATTGAGGGATAGAAGCCAAGGGTGATTGAAACTTTCTTACCTCAATAGACTGTTCTGGGACCTAGGACTGTGCTGAATGTGTAGATGGCAAGCTTGATGGGCCCAGCTGGAGGGATTCAGGGAGGCAAGAAATAAATGAAAAAAAAAATCAAGTCAATATTAGGTTTGCTGTTAGACGCAGCTTAAAAATCATTCCTAATTGATGCAGTGTGCTACAGCTTTAGTCTTGCTCTGAATTCCAATGTCAATAACTCATCCTACTGCTAGGTTCTCACCTTCATACCCACAAGGCCTCTTGGGTCTTCCTTGTTTTTGCTTATCTAGGGCAGGAGTCTAGTCCCCAAGTAGAGCCAGATGCCTGCAGCCCCTCTTTCTGGGAATGAGTTTCATAGATGCTACCTGCCTGCCTTGACTGCCCAGAATTGCTTTCCCAAAGCCCCTCACAGCCCTGCCCGGCTGATCTTCATTATAGGAGAAATTCCTTGAGGAAGAGTAAAAATGGTATCTCTCATCCATCTTTCCAACTTCCACGGTGCTTCATACAAAGTTCCCCTCAAAACGTTTTTTAGTGTTCAATTGCATTAACTTGAGGAGGAATATAATTTAGTGGTTAAGAAAGCAGTCTCCAGAGCCAGACATTCTGGGTTCAAATTCCAGCTCTGCCACTCTCAGCTATATGATCTTGGGCAAGCAGTGGTGTTCAGCAACACCCTTTGAGGGGGGTAATAATAGTACTAACTTCCTTAAAGATTGCTTTGAAGACAAAATGCGCTTGGATCAATGCTGGCACACAGAGAGCACTAGGTGTTTGTTCTTTTCATTAAAGAAGCAATTGATCATGAGCTGAGGGCATCAAGGCTACTCCTGGAGAAAGAAGACCTTTTTTTGGCTTCATTCCCTCCTATCACCCTCTCCTTTATTCATGTCTCCTACTATGGAAACCTTCTTTCTCATTTCCTGTGTCCTTATTGAAGTTTCTCCCACCTGCCCCTGCCTTGCAGGCCAGTAACATCTGTTCCAAAATGACTTTCTTGCCCCTGAATCTTCTAAACCTCTTGCTCTCAGCTACTTGTCATAGAAGGAAGAAGTCTGGGCCACTATTTTATTCTGCAGTGTTAGTGTCTTACACCGGATTAATATTTCACCCCTCACCCATGCAAGGGTGTTTTTATATCAGTAGAACAGACTTCAACACAATGGGTCAGGGGAGATACTTTTAGAAAGAGAATAATAGGTGCCCTTAAATTTACCACCTAGGCCACTGCCCACATCAGTTGCAAGCTGGCTGTCATGTGTTCTATCCATTGTGTGGGAGACAGGGCTGGGGTATGGGTGACAGGGCAGTGCAGGAACTGCTGATGGACCACTTCCCCTCACTGGAACTAAGGATCCCAAGAATTTCTTCTGTCCCTGATCAGCCCTGCATCCCCAGAAATACCTCCATTGGAAGAGCCTCCATTTGCTCCAGTACCAGAGCATGAGGGGATGCCAGTGATTGAATTCAGGTCAGGAGACTAGAAAAAGGAGACTCTGAGATCCCTTCCAGACTGTCTTGAAGTGAGCTGGTACCCCTCTCTTTCATCTCACATTCTCTCCTTCCTCCAAGGGAAGAGCTAGTTCAAGGAAGTAAATACAAAGGCACACAGAACTTAGAGTAATGCCATACCACTACTAATAGTAAGATATGGTCTTAGTTAGAGCTGCTATAACAAAGTGCCATAGACTAGGTGGCTTGTAAACAACATAAATTTATTTATCACAGTTCTGGAGGCTTGGAAGTTCAAGATCTGGGTGCTGGCATGGTCTTGTTATGGGGAAGCCCTGCATCTAAGCTGAAGACAGCCAGCCTACTTCTCCTTGTATTCTCACTTGATGGAAAAAGAATGAGATACCTTTCTGGTCTCTTTCTTGTAAATAGGGCACTAATCCTATTTATGAGGGCTCCACCTTCATGACCTAATTACCTCCTAGAAGCATTACCTATTAATACCCTCACACTGAGTCTTACAGACTTGTCAAATTAGGACACAAACCAACAGAGAAATATTTACCTATATACCATGTCTGTCAACTGTCCCTCTGCTCTTAGATCCATCCCTTCTATGCCTTTTATGGCAGATAATTACATATCCCAGACTCCCTTGCCCTTCGGTTTCCAGCTTAGTTTGGCCAATGAGAGGCACTGGTGGAAGATTGGAGAGCAGGAGGAAGAGAAAAGTCAGAACATTTCACTTCCCTCACTCTCAGTTTCCTATGGCATCTCTGGCAGCAAAGACATCCCAGCTCCCACAAGACAACCTCTCTTTCTGTGGCCACGGCTCTCTGGGGAGCTCTCACCATGGTTTAAGCTCACCCTGGATGGCTCCAGCCCCTAAACCCCATAAAGCCATCCCTGCATCCCTTGAGACTTTAAGGTGGTAGCAGCTTCCCACTGTTGTTAATCTCTGGATTGCCTCATCATTCTCTGTTTGACTTTTTCTCTCTTCCAATTCGTGTGTAACCAATTCCCTGAATTAACTTGAAAGACTTGGAGAAGTTTCTCTTTTCCTGTCTGGATCCTGATTGATGCACATACATTGTACCCATAAAACATACATATATATGTACATACTCTTGGAAAAATACAAACATAACATGACTGCATATCTCTTTGTAGAATCAAAAAGTTAAACATGGAGCTCGTTCATGGCTTTTGCTGTTGGTTTCCCTCTGGGTTTTTTCAGAAAAGAACCAGCACCTGCAGTGTTGTGGCTTGCCACTAAAAGTGACACTCAGGTCACCCTCTGATCCCACAAGTGAGAACAGTGCCCTGTATAAAAGGCCACAATTAATTTTTATTGTACATACATGTGGAGAGATACCTGCTTGGCCTCCATGTGAGAGCCATAACTCTCTTAAATTGATGTGTCAGTGAACTAAAACTCAGTATTTTTTTTTTCACACAGTATATTTTACAGTCAGAGGCCCTTCCTTAATCGGAATAAAGCAATTTGGCTCCCTGTCATTGCTCACTGAAAACATATGAGCTGGTTGGCATTTCTAGCAGCCCAGATTTATCAGGGTCTCTGATCTGGTGCACGGGAGGTTCAGGGCTGTGGCATGGACAAAAGTGGATTTTTTATGATAGCGTTGTGCTGCATCTCTGCATGGCTAGATTTATCCCTTCATTTCAGAAATATTTCTACTGTCTTTAGTCCCAAATCTACTTCAGTTTGAAAAGATTCCATACAGTTTGCATGAGGGGTTGGGGTCATTCTGTACCTTGCAAGCTTGAATTTCTATTCTATAAAAAAAGTCCCTGAGTTAGAGCTCTGAAATTCTAAGTCTCCTGCATGTCAGCTGTCAGCAGCATTAGAATGGGCCAAAGACAGGACTTTTGGAGCCTGAGGGCCAAGGTCTCATCCACAAAGTCTTGTAAATCTGTATCAGAACAGAGCCAACATTCACATAAGTGTGACTGTGCCATACCTCCCTAAGTTTACATTCCCCTGAGGGGACCCTTAGTTAATGACTGAAGGGTAAGGGAGAACGAAAACCCTCTCCTTTGCCTGGGCTCACCACAGAATATGAGGTGATTTACATACCAGAGCTTCCCTGTAGGATCAGGCTGAGGCTGGGACTTTCCTTGACATGAAACCCTTTTTTGGCTTCCTTCCCTTCTCTATCCTGCTTCTCACACTTCCTTACTGTCCTCCTTGGGAAGCATTTCATTACTAAATCACTCAAACCTGAATCTTCATCACAGGTCTGTTTTCTAGGAACTCAATCTAAGACAGTGTGTTGAGTGTGTTGAAAGTTTCTTATGTCAATCACGTATTGGATGCTACAACATTCCTTCCATGTGGTCATCAAGCATCTGCTTACTTACTTCTAGAGAAGGGCACTTACCACCACCAAGGATAGAAAACCCATGGTGCAGGCAACTCCATACAGCAGAGAATTCTTGCACATAAAAGCTGGGAGCAGCCTTGGAGGTCATCGAGACCAGTCTCAATTTTGATATGAGAATGTTGTTGATACCCTTTCCTATGTTCCCTCAGCACACTTGATTTCCTAGAAGTCTCAGACAACCTTTGGCATGCAGACAGCTTCCCACTTCAAGAGTTTGCCCTTCACTTCTGACATCACTCTCCAGAATCATGAGCACAACCCAGAAATGTGGGTAAACTGATGCCCAAGGGGACATTTTGAATGAGTGGGGAATAAGAGTTGGTGCACAAATGCCCCAGCCTTCCCATCCTCCAGGGGGCTGATTCAGAGGTGTGATCCACATGTTGTTTCACCTGGCTCCACACAGCATTGAATGTTAATTGCCTTCAGCATAACCAGCTCATTAACACACATTTACTACCTTTCCTCCCCTCTATCACTCTCCTTGTTCCCTTACTTGCAATTCTTGAGACCACCTTGCAAATAAATGACCTATACCCAGTCTTCATCTCAGCATCTGTTTTAAGGGAATTCAAACTAAGACAGGAGCCCAGAGAAGCTAAAGGATTTCTGTTCCTTTTCTCTGGGGAGGCTATTCCTCCCACTAAATGAACTTCTTTTCAGAAGATCCACTGAACTGGCAGAGTCCATTCAATGAGACATCATGAGCCTCAGCCCCTGAAGCTCCAGGCCAAGGCTCTCGACCCTCGACATGATTCTATGCCATGTGCATTCATTCTGTTGAATAAACCACAGTTAGTTTTGTTTGGTAATGCTTTACTTGAAACTTTCCTTAATATATTATATTTTATAACTCATTTGCATAAACATATAGTATTGTATTTATGTTTATAGCATACATATTTTCTTAGGACACATTTTCTATACCATAAATTGGATTACTGTGCTTGTTTATGTTACTCGTATTACTAATGAGGGGACGTGTCAGGCCTCCTGATCCTCAAGTCCACACACATTAATCCACTGTGGCCACTGACAGCCCTACTAGGCTCCCCTAAAAGCTCAACAGAGAGACTTCCCAGGCAAGTTCCTCTGCTTAATGACATGTGACTTTGACCTCAATCCCCCATGCACCCCTGTGCGGAACCCCTGGATCTAGTGAGCAAGGACGAGTCATGGCAAGCCACAGGATTCCATTGCTCCTCTGGCCTGAGGCCTAGGCTGAAGTATGTCCATGCATCATTTTTTTCTCTTCCCCATCCAGTTCCTGCCAGGGAAGGGCCACTCCTATGACACCAGCCACAGGGAAGAATTCTCAAAAGGTTGCTTTCCAAGGGAAGGTAAAAAACAAAACAAAACAAAACGAAAACCATTATGCACATGCAAAACCCTTTAACCTCCTAGCTAGGCACAGTCAGTGATCACCTACCCACACCTGAGCCCAATAATATCCTTGACCTTGATCCATTTCTACCAGTCCTCATCCTCCCCAGAGCAGAGAGGGAGGAGAGAGAAGCCTTGAGCTCCCCCTAGAGGTTACATGTTTCCACTTACTGTTTCTTTATCAAGTGTTGAGAGTTTGTGAAGAGTAAAGATACTTATCTATTGAAGAACAGACTTATGTGGGGGCCACATATTGATAATACACATTATATGTACCTCATAATTTCATATCTGAGCCCAGCATGATTAAAAACGAAGTATGAGCTATATAATCTGTGCGCTGCTTAGAATAACAATTGTCAAGAGTCTCTCAGTAAATACTATCACAGTCTCACTCTTGAATAACAAAACTATGTTATTATATGTGTGATTATAAATTGGAAATATGTAATATGGGTGACTACTTAATAAAGAACTAAAGAACATTATTGTGAATCTTGTCTCCTGCTACTAGGGATAAATGTAAATTGGGTAAGGTCATGATTACTCAGGCACAATTTGAGTTCAAGATGAATGAACACAGACAGATGAGGACTGTAATACTCCCTGTGGCCACCACAAGGCTAACGAAATACCTCTATGCAAGCAACATAGCTACAGAAACAAACCTTGCACACTTATATTATTTTTTTCTAGGTACCTGGTAAGAATCATTATGACCGCTATGGCCTATAACACTGTCCAATCTGAGTGTAGAAGTCTGAACTTCAAGTTCCAGCTCAACCACTAAATAGCTGATAAACCTCATGAAAGCTGCTTAATGTCTCTGAACCAGAAATTCCTTAATGGTGATGTGAAACTAATGGTAAGATGCCTGTTGAGTATCACATGCAAGAAGATATAGAACTGGCAAACATGACCCATTTGTGCCCATCAATGAATAGGCCATTTCTACAGAGGTGTGATAATAGGTATACAGATGTGATGGCTGGTTTGAGGTGTAAGGGAAGGGGCCTGGCCATAGGATATGTTTTCCTTCACTTAGCTTGAGATTTTTTTTTTTGAGAAAATTATAATATAGGCTTCTGTAGATATATAGATAACAGGCAAATAAGATACATGACTGATAGACAGATGATAAGTAACATTAGAGTGTAAGATCCATATGGACATGAATTTGCTTTTTTTGATCACTGATACAAACATACACTTAACACAGAGCAGTTAATTAACAAGTATCTATTAAATTAATTGATTTGCCATTTCTTATATACTTGTCTTTCCAGTTCCTACAGCTGGGAACACAATCCCCAAAAGAGAGCCCTCGTGTTTTTTAAAAGAGAAGTGAAGGCAGCCTGTGTAAAACTTGTGCCAGGTGCTGTCTGAACAAGTGTTTGTTTGTGGGCTCAGGGTGGTGCCCAGGTCTTAGAACTGAGAACAAAGAAGAGACCTCAGAGCAGAGAAACTTCAGCAGGACTCTTTTTTTTTTTTTTTTTTTTTTTTTTTTTTTTTTTTTTTTTTTTTTTGTTTGCAATTTGCCTGGAGTGGGGAGGGTGAAGTTTTCGATACCGGCCACAGGGAATGTCCGGTAAGGATTGTGAAGCTAAGTGGGTCTCCATCAAGTCCATCATCAGTACACACTCTGGGTGCCCTATTATAAGGGTCTTGAGAAAAGAAGTGCCTGGGTCAACCTCCCCCCAAACCAAGTAGATGTTAGAGCCTGCGGATTCTCCACTCAGAAAGAGTCTCCTGAAATCAGGATGATCTACTCGGAAGAACACTGGAGAAAGGGAAGCAGCCTGACACTGTGAAATTTTACTGCAGATCAACAAGGGGCTGGAGAAATGGTTCTCATTTCCTGACACCTGATTGGAGGGGGTTCAATGGTCATGGGAGGAGAGGAAGTAGAGACGGCAGGTGTAGACAAAAGCAGTTTTACTATAAAGATGGGGAGGAGAATGGATGGTCCCTAGAGAGATGTGTGCACCAGGGAGGTTTCTAAAGTATTTTAATGGCAAGTATTATAGCATGTTTTATGCTGATGGAAATGATCCAGTGGAGAGAGAAAAATGGGAGAAGCAGGAGAGAGAAGAGACAATTGCAAGACCAACGCCTTGAATAAGCAATAGAGGATGGGATCCAGTTCACACCTAGTGGGGCTAACATGGCATAAAATAACACAAAGTTCATCCATTTTATTAGGAGGAAAAGCAGAGTTTGTGAGTATAGATTTGGGTAGGTAGGCAGATGGTGTGGTGGAAAGGAAGAAAGTTCTCTGCTTCCATCTTCGGGAAGTAAGGAAGAAAGTCATCAGCTGAGAAGAAGGAAGGGGGAGGAATTGTTGGAGGTTTGAGTAAAGGTGAAAAAGTATGAAATAGTCATCTCAGAGAATGAGGAGAGAGAATTGACTGGGGAAATGTGGTAAGATTGCTTGGCTGCACTGAGGTCCCACTTGAGGTCTGCCACCATAAATTTCAAGTGAGACCGGTCAGCAATGGTTGAGTGTTTTTCACCAGCCACATTTAGCTGCGTAGGAGCTGGGTTTAAAGAGGTGGCAGGCTAGAATTAAGCAAGACTGTGCTTGCTTATCAAGGGCAAGTAAAATAATGGAGTTGAGAGAATGTACAAGGAATTGACAGTATGTGCAAGAAGTGGTTATGGGAATGGGCTGTGGACTCTAAGGTGAAATAGGAGAAGAGGGAGAGAGTAAATGAGGTAAGATGCAGTGAAAAGTTGGTGCAATGGCAGGACTGGGGACCTAAAGGAGCCCAAGATTGATTGGCTTCAGAACACTAGAGAAAGAGAGCTGGGATGACATGAGGTGGGAATATGGGAAGCTGGAAACTAAGGCTTGGGAATGGAGCAGTTTTGTTAATGCCACCTTGGCAATGGGTAGCTGAGATGGAGGTGATAAAGACCACAGAAAGTGAGGATGTCAAGGCAATGAGAGGTCACAATGTTGGAAGATCTCTCTAGGTATTTGTTGAAATGGCAGAGTTAAGAAATTTGTAGTGGTGTGGAGAAAGACAGTGTTCCTGGTGATAAAATCTTCAGTGAAAAGTCGCGGTGGTGTGTGTCTGACAGAAGATGATTGTAACAGAGAGACTGTGGCAGCCACCAGAATGCCCTTCTCAGACTTCTTACTGGCAAGAGTGTAACCGAGCTGTGGCTGCACTCTGAAATCCATTACCACATTGAAGCCACACCCTCTACCAGCTGCTGTCAGCCATGAGTGAGCACGGCAGGGACATTAAGGCAGACGCCTCAATGGGAGATGCAGGATTCCTCTGATCTGCCCCTTTGGCCCAAGGACTCATTAGCTTTGCCAAAACTTTCTTAGACATGCACTGAAGTCAGACTTTCCCAATTACCCTTCCTTCTACAGAATTAGGCCTGCATCATGTGTGAAGGCTCTCTCTGCTTCCTCCAGCTCCCTTTCCATTTTTCCCCTCACAGGTAGTTTCTCCAGTAAATCTCTTGTCTTGGTGTCAACTTTTCAGATGACCTGAGCTAGCAGAGAGAGGATATGGGGAGTGTATTGGTCCATTTTGTGTTGCCATAAAGGCAGGGTCTTAGAGAAGAGGGGTCTTAGAGAACCCTGAAGGGATAAGACAGTTGGTAGTGGCCAAGATAAATCAGGATGTGAGGCATGATGGGACAAGCCCACATGGTCTCTTGGGAAGGAGTAGATGATCAGTAGTTGCAATAGTGGGTCCGTTCTTGGGACCCATATGGGTGTGTGATAGAAGGGCAAGGGGTAAGAATTCCAGGAGCCCACAGAACTCTGGGAGCCCCTCTTCAGGTCTACTTTGGGCCTTGTCAAGGCCAATGGAGGGGCAGCCCTGCCAGGAACATGCTGAACACTGCAGGCCTTGCCTATACAGTGTTCAACAAACATTTGTTAAAGATCTACTATGTCACAGACTAAACTAGGTGCTAGAGACATATCAGTGAATAAGACACCATCTCAACCTTCAAGGACATTAAAAAGCAAAGAGAGCAACACACACACAAAAATACACTATAATAATAAAGTACATTATTGTAATAATCTTCTTGTGGGGCATTAATGAACATATGCACGGGGGCTTTTAATCTTGAAACCTCCGATCTGACCCCTCCCCCACCAGGCCCTGTAGAGACTGAAGTAATACATGCAATGCCAGTCCCCATGGCTATGCCAACATCACTTGCAGCCAGCCATCCCTGTCACCTTTTCTCCCAAATATGAAGACATCACCTGCCATTCACTGCTGTACTTTCTGAGGCCCATGTCCTGCAGGCCTGGATCCCCTCCTGTTGCCTGCTCCTTGTGCCTATGAATATTGCTGCCAACAATTCCTCCCATCCCATACACAAATGACTGCTGTGGTCTGAATGTTTATGTCTTCCAAAAGTCACACATTGACACCTAATCCCTAGGGTGATGGTATTAAGAGGTAGGGCCTTTAGTAGGTGATTAAGTCATGAGGTTGGAGCCCTTATGAATGGGATTAGTGCTCTTATAAGAGGCCCCAGGGAGTTCATTCTCCCCTTCCATCATATGAGGATGCAGCAATAAGGCACCATCTATGAGATATGGGCCCTCGACAGATGCTGAATCTGCCTGAACTTTGAACTTGGACTTCCCAACCTCCAGAACTATGAGAAATAATGTCTGTTGTTTATAAGTCACTCAGTTTATGATATTTCGTTATAGCAGCCTGAACATACTTAGACAATGACATTCTTCTCATTAAGAGAGAGTCTGTGTCCCCTCCCCTTGAATCCAGACTGGCCTGTGATTTGCTTTGGGCACCAGAATGCAGTGGAAGTAACACCATGCTACCTCCAAGCCTAGGCCTTAAGAGACCTGGCAGCTTCTGCTGTTACTCTTGTGCTGCATCCCCTGTTTTTGAGACATGGTCTCACTCTGTCACCCAAGATGGAGTGCAGTGGCGCAATCACAGCTCACTCCAGCCTCGACCTGAGCTCAAATGATACTCCCACCTCAGCCTCCTCTCAAGTAGCTGGAATTACATGCATGCACCACCACATCCAGCTAATTATTATTATTATTTATTGTAGATACAGGGTCTCACTATGTTATCCAGGCTGGTCTTGAACATCTGGGCTCAAGCATTCCTTCCACCTGGGCCTCCCAAAGTGCTGGGATTATAGGTACGAGTTGCTACTTTGACTCACTACGTAAAGAAGTCCAGGCCAACCACTTAGAAAGAGAGGCTAAAAAAGGGGACCAAGTGGAGGAGGACTGACATGCCCAAGGATCCAGACACATGAGTGAGGCCATCTTGAACTTTCCAGTCTACCATCAGGTGATGCACCCACATGAGTGACCTAGCCAATCGCATGTGGAGTAGAGATAAGCCATCCCTCCCAATTCTTACTTGCAGGTAAACCCAGTCAGGGTTCCATTCTCCCTCCTGCCTGTTTGTTAGTGTAGTGGCCTCATGCTCATTATTCAGGAGTGATGAAAAGTAGCTATTCATAGGCCTCATTTCCTCTTCTTTCTGGGCACACAATTATATTTCTCAGGCTCTCTTGCAGTTAGGTGAAGCCATGTGACTAAATGCTAGGCAGTGGACGGGTAGGGAAGTGATGCGTGTCACTTTCAGGCCTGGCCCCTAAAGACAGGGACTCTCTCAGCTGTTTCCCCTAATCCTAGCTTGGTGTAGATGAGTGACTTTGGAAGACATGTGCCAAAAATGGTGGAGCCATATAGAGCCTGTGTCTCTGAATTCATTTAGAGGGAAACCTCTCATGAATCAGAGATACCTGTTTTGGGATGTTAAGTGAGCCAGAAATAATCTACCATGTTTGAGTAGTACACATGTTGAGGTTTGTTTCTTACAACAGTTAGCATAATCTCCATCAACAAATCAGATATTTCTGACATAAACAAGGCACTTTTAGGATCCTTACATTTGGAAATGAAAGATCGAAAGAATTATTGGATAATAACTCTCTATGCACAATATGGAAAAAATTAAAACTGAAATAATTAAGCAGTTAAATTAAGTAAACTCATTTGGTCTGGACAGCGCTGGCCCAGAGTAGCCTTAAATACCATCCTCCTCCTCTTTTTCTAGTTTCCCCTAACTGTCAGATCCACCAGCAGACAAAGGCCAGCCCAGGTCTGCAAAGGTCCTGACAGCTTCAGAAAATATGTCCTTCAATCCAGTGAGTCTTGGCATTCTGTCATCCTGAGGGTCCAGCCATCCCCTCCTTGACTTATCTTTAATGCTGATTAGAGCTGGTGCCCAGATTAGCTCGCAAAGCCTCTGGGTCATTGTGTTGACTCCTCTTCCTCCAGGCACTTCAATCAGCCAGCAGAATTGGAATCCTTCCCAGGACCCTATATTTATTTTTGGTTAGTTGTTTTCTTATTTCCTCTCCCCTTACCCACACCAAAACTCTATTCTAAACCCAAGGTTGTCTGTTTGGGAGTGTAATATCCTGTCTGCCTTTAGCTAGTCCCTGTCCTTTCCCAGGAATGGGATCTGTCTTTGTGTCCCCAGCTCAATGGTTGGGATCTTCACTAATGACAGATGTCCAGGAAACATCCTCTTCCAACCTCCAAGGATTTAACCAACTTCTGCATTTGAGACCCACATGAAAAATTCTTGAAGTAAGACGAGGCTGCAGCAACTAGTGGACACTACCTGTGCATTCCGAATGGCTTTTCCAGGGCAGCTGGTTATTTCCTCAAGTACACATTTCACCACTTTCTGTGGACATTGTGCTGCAGAGTGACTCATGATTGCACACTTGAGTCTGCACAAGTCCTGCCACTGTGCTAGTGTCTGAGTCTCCTTCTGCTGTTTCCAGCCTTGCCCCAGGCTTTCCACATTGTCCTTAATCATTCCCATCAATTCATCTGGCAGTCATCCCATGCAGTGTCTTTATTTTGTTATGTCTTGTGACAGTCACTACTGGTGTCTCTATTCACATCCCCTCCCCAAACTCACCAATAAGGTTCCCTGTGGACCTTCTTGTCAGTTCCCATGTGCATGCACTATGACTCCAACTGCTTCCCACCTCAAGCATCTGTGTCTCTCTTCTTCTCTCTCTCAGTGATTTCACTAACACCAAAGGAGCTCAAGCAAAGACAGCTCAGAGGAATAGGGATTTCTTATTTCCATGGGGTAACTGTTAAGCAATGGGAAATCAGAGTCAGTAGACTACATACTCCAGGAGCTTCCTCAGTAGGCTGATTCTAATGGGTAATGTACTGGATTTAATGATGGCCTCCCCAAAAGACATGTCCACCTGGAGCCCATAAATGCAAACTTATTTAGTAAAAGGGTCTTTGCAGTTGTAATTAAGTTATGGATCTTGAGATTAGATCATCTTGGATTAGGGTGGGCCTTAAATAGCATACCAAGTGTCTTTACAAGAGAAGAGAAGGAGAGAAGACACAGAAAAGAAGGCTATGTGCTGAAGACTGAAGTGATGCAGCTACAAGCCAGGGAATGCCAAGGGATACTGGCAACCACCAGAAGCTTCTGGAGGGAGTCTCAGAATGAAAGAGCCAATTCTGCCAACAACTTGATTTCAGACTTCTGGCCTCAAGAACTGGGAGAGAATAAATCTCTGTTGTTCTCACCTGTCAAGTTTGTGGTTATTTCTTATGGCAGCCCTAGTGAATGAATCCATATATTCTACACCGTTTCTCAGAGGGTTCCTAGAAGTTTGAGCCCCAGTTGCTCACAGGGATCTTTCACCTGGTCTCTTCTTCCTGGCTTACTTTTCCCACTCCTTCACTTGAGTTACATGGGATCTGCATCCTCATTTTAAGGTCTGCTTTTGGGAGAACCAAAAATAAGACATGTGTATAGTAGGGAATGCTTCTGTCAGTAACTCAAGACCTGACCATTAATAGGATTTGCTGCCCTCTCTAAAAACCTGTAGCTGTTCTATCACCGGGTTAACTCACTTTGCCCTTCTTCTCCTTTCTCCTCCTCTGCTTCTTCTTTTCCTTCTTCTTTCATGTATGTTTGGTTTCTTTCAATCAGTCATTTTTGTTTCATTCACTCCTGCTATATGGCTGGAGAAAGGATTCATCTATCCTTTAGAAAACCAAAAGTTGGGACAGAAAAGGTTTGGCTTCCAGAAATGTTCTGAAAATGCCACTTCCTCAGGAAACAATGAAACAAACAATCTTACCTATTTTCTATGGTACTTGCAGTTCCTTTACCCCAAAGCACCTCAAAGCTATAATGGTTCAAAAGCAATTCATGATCTCAGCATTTTAGGCTTTTAAGCTTGAACTGCTTATTCCATCAAGGTCATACTGGGACCTCCCCAAACCATGTATCCTTCCCTCTGGGTCTATTTGACCTTTGGATTCCAGCCATGTCCACCATTGGCCCAGCCTGCTACTGACAGGGTCATGAGTGGGACAAATGTGTTTGTTCCTCTTCATGCATCTGAAACTGTCTTTGAGCACATTCTAAAGCAGTAGAATTTGGGTTTTAGTTGCTGACCTTCATTATTTGAGCTGCCTGCTCTTCTCTGTCAGAACTCATTGTAGATATTTAAAGTGAACTGTTAGTTTCACATAAAAGTGCAGGAAAGTTTACAGTTGGAGAGTAGTCCAAAGTCTATTCATTTATCACCTGCCATCTATTTTCTAGTGCAGGTGAGAAAGATGTATTTGCCCTGCTTTTATTTTGATTTGTTTCCATTCTAATTCAAAAGTTTCAAGTAACCCTTCTACTCTGATGTCATTTTGCTTTCCCACATGTAGAATCTTTGATTCTTGGATGGAGTGGAAAAAGACCTGGGTGAAAATCTAAAGGGAGCTTCTACTTGGATGCTTAAAAGTTAAAGTTAGAAGGGATCTCAAAGATAACCTAATCCAATCACCTTCTTAAAAAAAAACAGAAAAAAAAAAAGATGGGATCTCGCTATTTGACCAGGCTGGTCTCAAACTCCTGGGCTCGGGTGATCCTATTGCCTCAGCTTCCCAAGTAGCTGGGACTACAGGTGTGGGCCACCATGTCCAGCCCAACCACCTTCTTTTACAGGAAAATTGAGACTCAGAGGAGGTGAAATTGCTTCCCCTAGGTCAAAATGGCTAACCGTAGAGTGAGTTGCAGAACTCGGGGAGACATGCAACCCTATAGGCCACAGTGCTTTCATGACCAACTAAGTTGGGGGCTGAAAACCAATGCTCTCCCAGTATCTCCAACTGACCGGGCTAAGGTTGCTGTCTGTTGCCTACATCAGCCTTATTACTTTCTCTTCCAGCTGTGCTTTAAACATCTCTTCTTGTCTTCTTATCTCTTAACGGAGTCGCTATTAAATTCAATAGGGGGCTTACTTTCTTTTGTCTGCAAGTTTCCTCTGTAAAACATGAAGCAGTCAATATTTTTTTTTTCAAATCCAGCTTAGATAAACCTACCATTAACTGAACATTTTTCCTTAGAATTGCCCCGGAATGCTTTCACTATTTTTTGCCCAGTGTGGGGACAATGACTCACACTGGATATTCCATCACCAATGCCTCTGTTCACACTGAGGCCAGAGCAGAGGTTTTCTTCCAGCCTAAAATAGGGAGGTACCATCCATTTGTTAAAATGAAATAAATGTTCTCTGTAGCTTGGGCTCCTGGGCAGTAGACAAGCCAAATAAATGCGGAATTGCTCTTTTTTTTCTCCAATTCTATGGTTTCAGACAGAATACAATATCTATCCATTGTCTAACACAGCCCATTAGCCACCTGGCTGACAGAAAATAATCTTAAATGGACACTTTGAAGATGGGTCAGCCCACGGCTTTTTTCTCATAGGTTTCAATCTTAATAGAAAACTATACTTAGCACTTATAGAACCTTGTCAGTCAAAAGTCAGGGACTGTGCTGTGTCACAATCTCTTTTTGCTAAGAGGAAAAGTAGCACTTGGATATTGCTATTTGTATTATCATTATTAATATTGTTTTTGAGAACACAATAATATGCCAATTTAATTCTTTTAGCATTAACTCATTTTAAAAATTAAAAGCCTATAAAAATTACCAGTGGTACAACCTTTCAGATTCACTTCTCTCATCCATAAAAAGTGGACAATAATAGCCATCTGGCAGAGTTGTGAGGGTTAAACAAGAAAGAATCCATAAAATAATTACCTGATACAAAATCAGTGTTTCTTAAGGGTAAAACCTTTTTTTCCTCTTAGCCATATAATCTTTCTGAAGGTCAAGTTTGCCCTCTTCCCACAAAGCTCAAGGATGCCCCCTAGATAACCAGAACAGGCAACCTAGTGCTTTTCTCATGACAGGATGACAGTAAATTTTGTTGAAAAAAAAATGGAAACGAAGCTTGATGTGACATCCTTCCCTATGACTGAGCTATAGAACTCTGTCTCTATTGAAGGTCATTGGCCCATACAGAAAAATCAATCAAAGGCTCTGACCTGCAATGTAAATTAGCATTCTTTTAGAGAAAACCACAGGAAAGGTTGAACTCGCATCATTTCAAAAATCAAGAAAAGGTAGTCCTGTTCCCAGTATGGCTGAATAAGCTCTTAAGCTGCTACTCAACTAACTCTGCCACAGATATCAACTACACGGTCTGAACAAAATACAAAAAGAAAATAACTACTTGAAGGCCCTGGAAGGCAGCAAAAATATGCAGATCCTGTTGTGGAGTCAACCTAGGGAAGCAGGGGAAAAAATTGGATGAGCTTCTGATTTTTACAGCTTTTAGTCTGAGATTAGACAATAGTAGTGTTTAGTCTGAGATTAGACAACAGATGATGCTGCAAGGGGCTGCTGAAACTCCCATAGAAAATCCAATCTTCCCAACATGAAGGTTCAGGGCAACCTGAACCCATAGTCATTGGAAAATGAGGCAAAAATCCTAGAAAGTAGTGGGCTAGAGAAGAGCGTCTAAATTCAGTGTATATACTTTGCCCAGATCTCCACCTGATCCCTGAATCACATGTACAGGGAAGACTCAAAGTATCCCAGGTAGGCACAAAAGAATTACACTGAAATTTGAGTTAGCACCTAAAAAACAGACTTTGCAGTTTGAGTCCAACCAATTTAATTGTCTTCTTAAAAAGGGAAATAATCTTCAGAGGAATATAACAGAGACTAGAGTCCCCATAACATTCACAATGTCCGGGATACAGTGCAAAATTACTCACTATATGAAGATGCAGAAAAATGTGAATTACTCTCAAAAAAAAAAGATAATCAATGAATTATACCCCCAAGATAACCCAGATATTGAAATTAACAAACAAGAATTTTAAAGTAGTTGCTATTATAAATATGCTAAATGACTTAAAGAAAAATATGCTTGTGATAAATGAAAAGATAGAAAATTATCACATAAACTATAAAAACAAATAAAAATATTACATTAAAATGCATAATATCTGAAATGAAAGTTAAGAAAAAGAAACAAAGTTTCATTGAACAACTCTTTACAAGTATATTTGCTTTATATTACTTTATTTAAGGAGAAGGTAGAGTGAGGAAACAGAGACAGAAGAGGTAGAGAGGGAGGGGATGCTAAAAGGAGAACTGGAGAAAAAAGTAGGAAAAGAGTTATGACCAAGGCAGCTTCCAGAAAAAGGAAGATACAGAAAATGTGGAGAGAAGGAATACATTGCAGCTGAGGGAGCAAAATACAGGAAGAGAGACTGGAGAAGAAAAGTTCATAAAATCTTAAGGCTTATAAACTACTCTTGCTTAAGTCACTGTTCATTTGGCATGAACTGGAGAGGTTTATGAAAGACCTGAATATATGGCTTCTAATCACCTTTAAAATGGCCTTTTAAAATGTCAGTTATTGCTTAATAAATTGTTAATCAAACTTAAAGAGATGCCGCTCTTAATTATTTCCTTGGCTTCAATGGTGGAACCTTACGTCACAGTCACCCGAACAGAGGTTAGATTCTTCATCTTCACACCACACAAACCCCAGAGCATTTGGGTCACATCTGTCACCTGTGACAACTGTCGACTGAGGAAATTCCAACAAGATGGGTCCTCAGAAATGACTTCCTCTCACTACCATGAGTAGGGTTGGCAAGGGGTTGCGTATCTAAGGGTTGTTAGGGTAGCTTGAGAGCCTGAGAGGAAAGCACTATCTAATCTAAAATCAACTGAGATCTTGCATATTTTCTGTCCTCCAATTCCCTTGGCACAAAACTGGCTGCCAACTAAGCCTGTCAAGGGCAATTTACAGTTTAATAGAGGATTCTGGTTAATAGACAAACCCTTAAATATTTAATGATATGATTTTGTAATGGTAGAATTTCAGAAAAAAAGATAGTTTTGATTGGGAGATAAAGACTTCTCAAACAGCATAGCCCCTGTCTCCTGGGGCTGGAGACCAAGCTAGAAAATGACCAAATGACCCCAAACCATTGATAAACCACTCTCCAGCTGTGGGCTCTTAGTTCACATGCAATGAGAACCAACTGAGCAATTTCTAACTCTTCTGTCCTAGTGTCAGTTTTCAGATTCAGAATCACACATCAGATTGACATTGCTGTATTCCTTCTTTTCCATTTGATTAAGCTTTCAATCCTCACCAAATATGACTATTTTCATGCTTATATCCTTATATGGCAATAATGGTCTTTCTTCCTAAATTGGATGTGTTATTTCTGTAAAATGTTTTTGATCACAAGCCATTCCTTATTTGCTTTGAGAAGTGATAAGAATTAGTTCGTAATATCACTGATGAGGGAAAACGTTAATGGGAATTTTAGCATCAGACAACATCAGCGAAAATAAAAGGAACTTGCTAGTCTACATTTATTCACTAAACTGCATTTTCTTAGAGCCGTGAATTCAGGAAAGGTTGCATGATAAAGAGAGAATACAATAACAGTTGGCCTTGATATAAAAGCTCTTTGTGTACAAAGCAGATGCAGATCTGTAAACAATGCGAGCTTCTTTCAATAGATGTCCTAAATGAATTTAGGCTATGCTTTGCTTTGCTTTGTTTTTCAACAGAAGCAGTTTTAGCATTTTGAGGAAATTCATTACTTTCATCAATAAGAATAGACTGAGTTATGGGGTACATGAAATTCTGCTAAATACTCAAGATACTGAGCTTTTGTGGAAAAAAAGGAATATTAAGAATTTCTCTTATTGGGTCAATCAGTCAAAAACATTTTAATGACAACTTAACTCACTATATTTCAAGCTGTGTGTGTATATATATACACACACACACACACATACACATACACACACACACACACACAGTATGACCTCTATTGTCAGACAAGCTGTTCTAAAGCTCTACTTTGTTGTCAAAGTGGATACAGGAGCAAGTTTTGATTGTGGAGTTGGCTCCACTCTTTCTTCTAGGACCTGTCTGAGCAATTTCTCATCCACTTTTTGAAAACAGCTTTATTAAGATATAATTTACACACTATTATGTGTTTACAATTGTGTAACTACCACCATTATCTAATTTTAGAACATTTTAATCACACCAGAAAGAAGTCCCATACCCAATAGCAGCTGCTCCCCATTCTCCCTTCCTTTCAACCCCTGGAGAACACTACTGTGCTTTCTGTTTCTATAGATTTGTCTATTGCAGCTATTTCACATAAATGGAATTATACAAGATGTAGCTTTCTGTGTTTGGTTCCTTCATTTAGCATAACGTTTTCAAGGTTCACCCATGTAGTAGCAGATATCAGTACTTCATTCCTTTTTATGACTGAATAATATTCCACTGTATGAATGTACCACATTTAATTTATCCATTAACCGGCTGATGGACATTTGAGTTGTTTACACCTTTTGGCTACTATGAATACTGGTGCTATGAACATTTGAGTACAAGTTTTTGCGTAAATATGTGTTTTTATGTCTCTTGGATAGGCACATAGGAGTGGAATTACTGGGTCATATCGTAATTTCATATTGAACATTTTAAGGAACTTCCAAACTGTTTTTCCAAAGTAACACCATCTTAACTTCCCATCAGCACTATATGAGGGTTCCAGTGTCTCCACAACCTCACTAACTTTGTTATTATCTGCCTTTTTGTTTAGTGCCATGCTAGTGGATGTGACATGGTATCTCATTGTGGTCCCCCTCCACTTTTAAGTGTCATTACTATAAATATTCCTGGGCCATCAGTTCCCAAAGGGCTTTTACCTTCACTGTGTCCCTGAGTACACGTCTCCCCTTGTATCTGGTAGCAAATCTGATGAAGAAATAGTCATTTGTTCATTCATGTGCTAGACACTGGAGATAAAACAAGAGACACACAGTCCCAGTCCTCATAAAGCTCACAGTCAACAGAACAGATGGATATTTATACAAGGGATACATTATGATATGGAGAATATCTGGAGGAAAAAGCCAGAATCCCTATTGTGCACCAATAGAGGATGGCAGGAGTGAGGATAGAGTGATAAAGTGAATGGGAAGATCATAAAAGGCCCTATGAGTCAGGTTAAGAAGTTTGGACTTTAAGAACATGTGTAAAAATAAAACTTCATCTAGAGAGAGAAATTGCTTGATCAGATTTGAGTTTTTAGATAGCTACTCTGATGGAAGCAGAAATCTAGAGGATAGAGAACCACATAATGGCAAGGGTGACCAGCCCTATGGTAACTTAGCTCCTACAGTAGAAGGCATCCTTCCAGTCTCTGGGTGGACCCTTGCAAAACTGATCCTGTGTTCTTGGTCTCATGACTGTACTCCTAATTTTCACACAAATCCTATTAATAACCTGTTCTCCTTTACTCAAGGCAGTGGTTCTTAAAATGTGGTTCCTGGACCAGCATCATCAGTATCATCTGGGAACTTGTCAGAAGTGCACATTCTTGGGCTTTCCTCCAGATCTACTGCGTCAGAAATTCTGTGCGTGGGCTTAGCAATCCATACTTCAACAAACACTTCAAGGGGATTCTCATATACATTCAAGTTTGAGAACCATTAAAATAACTTGAGTGGGATTCCATTTTTTTGCAACTATTTTACTATTATAGGACAGAGCAGTTCCATACAAGGAGATGATACACGGTGATACATATTTAGTTATCTAATGGCTTAGATTAGGGATCTGCAGACTATGGCCCATAGGCCAAATCCTATCAGCCCCCTATTTTTGCAAATAAAGTTTTATTGGAACATAACACTGTCCATTTGTTTAAATATTGTCTCTGGCTGCTTTTGCATTGCAATAACAGAGTTTAGTAGTGATAACAGAGACTATATAACCCACAAAGTGGAAAATATTTACTACCTGGACATTTACAGAAAAAGTTTGCTAACCCCTTGTCTAGACTAGTTGCATGATACAGGAACATTCTAATGAGGGAGATGTCAGAGAGTCCAAGTAATAAAATACAAACACATGTGATAAGAAAATCCAGTATCTCCAAGTATGACACTAGAAGGCACATTGCTGGTGAACAGAAGCAGTTAGACCATATTAAACTTCACAAAGACCTCAATGAAGTCAAGACCAGGGAATCTCAAACTTAAGGGGACCTACTAAAATGCACATTACAACTCCCTCTCCATTATGATTCAGAGGGTGTGAATCTGAGGCTTAACTTAGGAATGTATATGTTTACCCAGTGCCCCAGAATAATCTGACACAGGTGGTTCCTGACTACTCCTATATGAGCACTGGGCTGGAGGCTGGTCAAAGGGCTGTAAACAGAGTACCGTGAAGCTGCACAGTTTTGCCCACAAAGCATGCCTTGCTTTCTGAAGCTCACTCGTCTTTTCCCATCCATGTAGGACCCAAGAAAAAGAAGAAATTCTTCTTTGATTTCTGTTTTATTTGGTTTCTTGCTTTTTTCTGACCTTTAAAACCCACCCCCCAGCATAATACTTTAGATGTCTGGACACTGCCAAGCCTAAGGCAAAGAAGAGGCTAAGCTTTCTCTTACATGCCTGAAGCTCCTTCTTGAGTTCTGGGTTCCTATCTAAGGACTCACCCTTCTGGGAATGACCTTGGGTTTCAGAAAAGATCATCTTTCTTGCCCATGAAGATGTCTTACTTTGCTGATCTCAAATGATGAGCCTTAACAGAATACAACATAATTACTGAAACATTCACTCTAAGGAAACTGACATACAGCATAAGAGTCATCTGCTTATGAGGTCATGGCATCTGGACACTATTATCAGAGAGTTGATGGGATGTGACACACAGCCAACTTCTACTACAGGACAGCCAGATGACTTAGCATGGCCTCCTTTATGACTGATATATCCAAGCTCTTCAGATCTAGCATTGTAATTCTCTCTACTTGTCTATGTGCCTCACTAGACTGTAAGTTTCTTGAGGCCAACTGTGTCACCTTTATCCTTGTATCCCCAGCACAGCGTTTATCTTATAGCAGCCTTTCAACAAATATTTAATAAATGAACAAGTAACTGCATGGATGGTTTACTGAGTCATGTTAATCTGTTAAGCCCAAGGGTGAATATGATGGTGTTTTCTTTCTCCTGTTTAAAAATCCCATTGCATTAACTAAAGCATTCCAGCAGTATAAATAAATTTGTCAAGGTGATTGTTACATCAGAGTTTTCATGTAATTTTTTTTTTCTAGTAAGCAAGTGTTAGAAAAACCAAAAGCAGTATAGACTTTTAAATCCAAATTCAAGCCTGGCCTATCGAAGGCATCTACTTCATGTCCTAAATCTGGTGACCCCAAAGTGTTGTTCTAATACCTTCAGCCAAAGATAAATAAAGGGTGAAATATTTCAGTTGACAACTTACCTACATTCTAGTTGGCCTCATCAACTTAGAATTTGGTTCATTTATCAAGTTTTCTCATTTGAAGTTTGCTGCATAATTTCCCTTTTCTGAATGAGTCTTACTTGGTGAGACACTTCACTGTCAATCTTAGTTTGAATTTAGTGACTTTGAAATCATTGGTCCATAGACCAGCCATGGCTTCTAATAAGAATAAATTCTAATAGGGAAAAAAAGATGCCTGAACAGGGAGTAGGAAGAGGGAGGGAGGCAGAAAAGAGATCATTTGTCCCCAAGTTGCAAGCACAATAGGTGAGTAAAAAGATGCCTATTCACGAAAACACTCTTTCCACACGACAACATAACAGATGATGCAGTTTAATGTAAAGGTGACCTCAGCAGCGTGTGGAAAATCAGGGGTCTCACCCTACCATCACCACTCCCTGGTTATGTGTATAATCTTAGGTATGCTGCATCAGCTCTCAGGGGTATACCATTGTAAATGTTTCCCCATATGGTGACCTGAAGGAGTTCAAAGTTTTTTTCAAGTGTGTACTATATACTCCAATTATGCTGGTTGTCCTGCCTCTGGCCCATTCATAGACAAGCCCATTCACAGCCAGGAGTAGGACCCTGACCCAAGGCAGCCAGTACATGATCTGACATGGCCTGGCTTTAAGAGGCAAATTCAGCTGATTATCTTTCCCCCTTTATTAAATATAAACTCAGGAAACGCCAAGCTTCGCCAACAGCTTTGCGAAGGGAGCTAAAGCTGAAAAGCCATTAGGTGGAGAGAAGTCACATACGACAAGATGGGCCCTAAGCAAGTCAATGTGATGAGCAGGAAGTATGAGCAAGCAGAAATCGGAAGGTAGGAATTAGTAGGTGACGAGAATGTCTGCAGAGGGAGGGAATGGAACTGACATGGGAGTTTGTCAAGCCCAAAAAATCCTGCTCTTAAGGGTTATGTACTCACTAGCTTTGAACCTTTTGTCAATTTTGCATTTCCCAAGGCCTAGCTATGCAGAGGTTCCTAGGCACAAGTATCCTTATCCCACTGAGGTACTCTTGTAAGCTTACTCAATTGTTGCTTCTTGAAACCTAAAAGAGCCTAACCATAACAGGAGCCTGAAGTCTATGATCCTATGAAGTTTCACAAGGCTATATAGCACAAACTGTGTGTTAGGCACAAAAAGAATAAGATATATTAATTTAAATCAAGAGTTTTCAAACATCAAAGCCAATAGCTAGTTAAAACCGAAGCCCAAATAGATGCTGAACCTTCATACCTGTGCTCACGCGGACATGGCCACGATCCCAGTACTCTGGGCTTCTGGAATCAGGTAGGGTGTGGTTGCTTCTCAGGCCGAAGGGACAGAACATGCAGGTCTGAATCAGCCACCAGAGGGAGTATAAACAAATCCACAAATAGGCTAGGGGGAGCCTCCCTTGTCACATTTCTCCTGGGTGATAAATTTCCACCAACTGTGTTCTTTCATCTGTAGTTTATCCCAGGCAAACTGCACTTAGCTGAAAGCAAGCATGGGTTCCAAACAGGGGAACACTTCGGACCTGAAAGCATCCAAGGTCAACTACATCGTGTTTTTGCAGTTTCATACTATGTATTGTTCAGGTAGGGGAGGGTTTCTCTTTGCAACACAGGCAGTAAAAAATTAAAGAACACTCTGTGTTCTAATGATTGTCTACACATTGTTTAGAACCGAGAACATCTTGACCCACAGAAATAATGATATAAGGAGTCTTTGGATTGGGAAGCCAGTCCTTCAATGCTACTTAATCTTTGATCACAACGTCAACACTTGTGAGAAGTGAAAAATCATTTAAAATATTGCTTCTCATGACCTAATGTACTTCAGCTCAAAAATCAAGCACCACCTCCTCCAAGCAGCATTTCTAGATAATTCTGGCCCTGGATGAAGCCGATGTGCTTTTCCTCTGTGGCCCCACCATACCCTCTGGTCCTACATGTATTTCTTTCATAGCATCTATGATACTTTATGAAACTCATGTACACATGTCTCTCCCTACTCTTCCCCAAACCCAAGACCTCTTCATGATCTGGATGATGTATGTCCCTTTTCACCCTGGTGCCAAGCACAGAGCTTACACTTGAGATGCATTAGATGAAAGGGGATGGTGCTGAGATCCCACCATACACACTTCTCATCCTACTTCAAAGTCCCTTCCACAATCACTCCAAGGCTCTGCCTTCCTTCTATAAAAAAAGCTTAGGTATGGGAGCTCGAACTTAAGGCAGGAGTAAGAAGACATCAAAGATACTTCTTTGTAAGACAAAGAGGACTTTTTCTAGCTTGATGAAAATGGCCAGGGTTGGGAGGAAGAAGAGGGGAAGGGAAGAAGACCCAACAGCTCTATGGCTGATTCCTGCACTGGATCTTTTTAGAGATGGGAGAGTGGGCAGTGGCCCTGGCTCCCACAGATACACAGCTCTGAATCCCCACCTTGGCTTCATCAGAAAGGCGACTCAACATTCTGAAAAACTCAGAGTCTTTTCCACGTTCAGACATAGCTGACTATCTGCACTCATTGAAGAGAATCATAATTTGGAAAATAAAAAATCTTGTGTGTTTGGCCTTGGAATTCATGAAATAACTATTGGAGTCTTGGGTGCTAGGCTTAGTAGATCGGCTGCTCAGAGTCTGAGGCCACACATTCTCACTGGGGAAATGGGTGGTTGGACTACTAATTTCAATGCAGGTCTTTGCAGTAAGACTTATCTTTCCATTCTCTTGATACTTTGCTACCTCATGGAATTTTAGAGCAAGGAAGAGATCTTAAAAAGCATAAAGCCAATCTTCTTATTTTACAGCTGAAAGACCTAGGAGGTCCAGCAGTAAAAACATGTGTTCAAGGTCACCATGCTAATCCAGGAGTGTGTCAAGAGAGAATATGGGTGGTCAGACCCTTGTCTCGGGCACACTTCCATTTCCTTCCACTGTGTCCTGAGCTGACACTGCACAGGGGGCCCGAAGGGTTGCACCGCAAGTTGATAAGGAAAGTAATTTTGAGTTTTAAAAATTAGCTGTGGTAATTACCACTATGGATAATCAAGACTGACTGCAGCCTGGGGCTCCTAACTGAGCTTTAAGTCAATATTATAAAACTTTAATATTTATGGGTGTTGTTTGTTTCAAAAATGGGATGAAAGTGGCATCCTTCCTCCTGTCACATAAATGGAAAACACCAGAAAGGGCAGGATTTACAAGCTTTCCCAGCATTTGGCATTTTGATGTTGATGTGGTTGGACTGGAAATTGAAGGAAGAGAAGGAAGAAGGCATCGCTGAGTTTCTCGTTTTAAGAAGTGAGGAGGTGACTACGAGAATTTGGAGTTCCAAGGTAAAGGTGCTCGTTGTTGAATGATTAGCTATGAAATTTGAAAAGCATTCTTGGATTTTTAAAGAATGCCTTGAGGTCTTTGGAGGAAAAGTGACAACGTGAGGTCCCGCTCTTATGCTTGGCATCGATCCTGGCCCTGGCTATGGCATTCCATGGTTTTTGGAAATCTGACCTCCTTCTTTTTTTTCCCACTTCTATTAGGGTTAGAGGACACTTTTTAAATTTATGAAATTTTAATTAAACTGTATTTTCCTTTGATAACTTAAAATGTTCTTGAGATCATTAGAGAAGATAAGAGCAAGGGACTTTAGAGTGGAACTCTGGGGTCATAACCTTGCTCTATAACGTATCAGTTTTGTAACCTTGGGTAGGTCACACCTTGATAAACCTCATCCATAAAATGGAAGAGTCTTGTGTGGCCCATGGACTTTTTTGGAGGATTAAACAAAGGATGAGTGTGAAGTGCTTTGTAAACTGTAAACAGCTGTACCCTAGTGCTTAGTCTCCACAGTCCATGTTAACTGCTAGTGGATCCTGGGCTGTTATGCAATCTAGTACGGGAATTTTGTGGCCCACTTTTTCACATACAGCAGGTCTAAGGAAATGTGTCACAGGTAAGGCTGGTCTTGAGCAATCACTTCCTTGAGTCTCTGCTCAAGTTGACATTTACGAGCACTTATGATGTACCAAGCGTTCTACTAACACTATACATGGCTCACATCATTGAATTCTCACAGTAGTGCTAAGTGGTCAGAATTACTATTATTTCAATTTCCTTATGTGGAAAGTGAGACACAGAGTGGTTAAGAAACTTACCCTAGGTTACACAGCTAGTAAGTGTCAGATCCAGGAAATGAAACCAGGTGTGCCTTACTGCAGAATCCTGGCTGTCAGCTACTGTGGCAGACTGTATTTTCCAAAGATGACTGCAACGAAAGCTCCCATCCCATGCCACTCCTCCGTCAGAAGATGAGTCTTCTCTGCTGGAATGTGGGCTGTCTTTAGTGATTCACTTGTAACCAATAGAATGTGGCAAAAATTACACCACGTGACTTCTGAGCTAGCTCAGAAAGGGTCATGCAACTTCTGCCTGGGTCTCTTGGGACACTTGCTCTTAAAACTTTCTGTTTTGTGATATTCCTTTCCAAAATCCAAATCCAGCCTCTGTGGTATGAAAAGCCCAGGCCACATGGAGAGGCTGCGTGTGGGTTGCCTGTTGACAGTCTCAGCTGAGGTAAGCCTTCATATCATCCTAACCCAGGTGCCAACCACACAGTGAAGAAGCTTACAGAGGATCCCAGTCTTCTTCTGCCCAAGTCTTCTCAGGTGAGACGCCAGGCATCATGGAGTTGAAACAAGCCACCTCTACTATACCCCATCTGAATTCTTGACCCATGGTCTCCATGAACATGTAACATGAGTGTTGTTTTACGTCACTAAGTTTGGAGAGATTTGCTATGCAGCAATAGATAACTGGAACAATTACTTTGCTATTCTCTCTCAGTTCCCTCAGAAGATCTCCCTCCATGACTGAGCAAAATTCCCCACTGCAATGTCCTGGATGGTCCTAGCAAAACCTACCCATCTGTTTCCCATTCTCCCAAGATCCTGAATTCTCCACGAGAGAGAAAAACACAGAGAGCATTAACTATACTCATTCCTGCTAAGCTATTTCCTGACTAATGCTCACCACTTCAAGGTATAAGAGGGCCTTCTTCTGCTAATATGCCCATCTTCATAAAAGGTTGTAGGAGCCAGGGCGGTCAAGTGAGGGAGTTCCAGGCCCTGCACTGGACAGGCTGGAGACAAATTTCTGAATGGGGGCCTGTTTAGACAAACAGGAAGGCTGCGTTTGCTCTGCCTGGTGCTGACTCTGTTACAGAGCAGCCAAGAATGGTTTTTCCTTTGAAAAAGTCAAAGTGGGCTTAAATGGAGCCACACAGACATGGCGCCAAGTGCTAGACCAGTATCATAATGGTCCAGGCACTTCCCATCATGCCTGATCTCATCACATCTCTCAGCTTGGCTTCCAGAGCCTCTCTCAGCTGGGGACCAGCGCCCAGCTGAGAAACCTGAGGGTGGGACTCTGTGCAGAGCAGTCTCTAAGTCAGGAAAGTGGCTCACTGGTGGGGAAAGGTGATGACTGGGAGGGAACACAAAGTGGGAGAGGGGCTTCTGGGGGCCCATCATGTCCTGTGTCTTGATCTGGGTGCTGCTTACACGGTGTGTTCACACTCTGATGACTCATGGAGCTGTGCACTTACAACTTGCGCACTTTTCCTGTGCGTGTGTTACACATCAATAGAAAGAAAATAAATCAGACCCGCAATTCAGCTGTGGGGATGAAACCTAAAATAAATGCCTGAGGAGTGATAGCAGAGGCAGCGTGCTGTACTACAGCGATTGGAGTGGTGCCACTCAGTGAACTCCTTTAGAAAAGGGGCTTTTGTATTTGTGTCACTGGTACCAACATAGAGCCCAATATAGAGAAGGTGTCTAATGAATGTTCACTAACCCACCACCTTTAGCTTCCCTTTCCTTCTTTCTGCTCCTCAACTCCAACTAACAGGAAAAGCTTTTCCAGAAGGTAACAATACCCCACTGTAACAAAGTCTACACTTTGTTATACCTACTCCCTGCCATTGTTGATACCTTAGATGACACAGGACTGGTAAAGCAAGGATGACTGAAGACCCTAACATTCCCCAAAGGAAGCTTTAATCGAAATTTGTGCCTGCCTCCCCCAGCAAGCCCTCCACAGAGCTCTGAAGAAACAGCACTATGTAGCGGATTGATGCAGCACTGGGTACTTTGTGTGTCCCAACTCATTTAATCTTCACACTGACCCTGTTGGGTTAGGACTGCTATTAATATCGTTTTGCAGATGGCTAAACTGAGGCACAGAGAGGCTAAGCAACTTGTCTAAAGCCACATAGCTAGTAAGTGGCAGAGCATGGGTTAGACTCAGCAGTTCGGCTCCAGAGCCCATGTTCTCAAGCCCTAAGGAATTCTGCTTTTAGGTCAGATTAATATGCTTGGGAAATATTTCCAAAATACTTGTTCGATAAATACTGAAAAATGCAATAGAGTGTAGTTTATCCTACAACATAAAATGAACCAGTGCTGGAGCTGATGATATTTATTTTCAGCAATTGGGAGTAAAGGTGGGGAGAGACTGGAGGGTGGTTTGTTGGGTCTCCCGGGCCTAGCAAATAAATGTTCCTTGGATCAGAAAAAACAAAGTCATAGTCATAGAAGAAAGATCCTTTGCTATTCCTCCACCCCCCTCAGGATCCAAACAGATAATCAGAGCGTGCAGACATTCAGCAGTAATCAATTAGTACCTACTTTAGATTAAATTGAGAATATGTAAATCGGGCGCCTCATCAAGGCTGCACAGAGCCAGTGATTTGAGACGCAGGCACCCCAACGACGTGCTGCAAACATCCCACGTCTCTGCGACGCAGAAGGACATGCAAATCTTGTCCCACAGCCAAGAAATTTCTTAAACTGGGAAATCAGCTATTCTTTACACACACACACTCACACACACACACACACACACAAATACACACATGCACATTCCTCTTCCACCTTTCTCCATCTTTCCAGAAGCATATAATTTCTTATAGCAACAGAAAGAGCCTTTAATATAAAAATCCAGTGTGAGGATTACAGGCAGCAGAGCATCTCTGAGCTTGATCCATAACCAAGGTGATGTGGTGCAGAGGTTAAGCCTTGTTTTGTTGTTTGGTGACTATTTGTCTGTTTGGTTGGTTTGTCTTGTGTTTGAGAGCATTTGAAAACAAAATCAGTGGCTAAATATGACCAGGCCTTCCTGGTTTCCTCTTCAAATTCTCTGAAGGGAAATGAGAGAAGAGGATACCTATCAAGTTTTAGAATGTATTTCCAAGAGTAGGCCTGGCATGCATCCCAAGAGATGAACATGCTCCAGTATCAACACACTGGCCAAACCAGGTCTTGGAAAACCAAGTCCAGAAAGGCAAGGAGAGTCCAGGCAACATAAGGTGTGGCTGGGGCGGAGACCTTTGTAAGGCAGGTTCTATGCCAACACCTGTTTGTGGACATCCTTGACAACATAGAGCAGGAAGCCCTAACTGCCTGAGTGGAGAGCCAGAAAAAGTTACAGCCAGTAGGAAATGAGTATTTCCCGTCCCACACCACTCCTTGTAGCCCTAAAAGTTGTCATTGTTGAGTCCTAGAAGACTGGCATCTTTCATGGGATTTTCTCAAAGGATATGTCATGACTGAGAAAGATACTGATTTCCAGCCATGCAGTATGGTGTTAAGCCTACGGAATGAGAGCTAAGGGCTTTTAAGTGTAGGCATGTGGCCAGAGGGCTAAAGAAAACTCTTCCAGGAGGCACACAAGGTTTTACTGAGCCCGATGTAAGGAGGACCATTCCAGTTGGAGCTGTGATTCTCACCTTTCAGTCAGAAAGCTGAACTGATTAAACTATCTGAACTTTCCCAACCACCTTCTTATGACTGCTGAAGGCATATATTTATTTTTTAACTTAAATACATTTAAGAGAAAAATGGCTTTTAGGAGAATTCTGAGATATTCTTAGATATTAAATAACCAACAAGAATTATTTGGCACCTCCCAGATGCTGAACACTGCATTAGACATGAAAGTAAATATATATTAAAAGTATAAATGTACATTTCATGACTAAAGATAAGAAAAGTATTCCTTGGAACGTTTGTATTTCATTTCAGAAGACAAAATTATGAGTTTAAGAAATGATCAGAAGATGGCAAAAAGTAAGTGAGGACGCAGAGAGCTGAAATGGCAGAGAACTGGTTGTTTGGAGTTTCTTAACGCAGAGTTAAAAAAAGAGGCAAGTTAACCTAACATTTGGTAAGAAGAATCTGATTTAAGGGAAAAGAGCAAGGTGGGAGGATATTCCCATGACAGAATGAACAAGAAGAGTATGCTATTGAGTCTAACTCACAGTTCATGCTCAGTGTGGTAATTATAAAAATGCTTACAAATTGTTCCCTATTCTGTATCCACTTCCTTGTGAGGTGACATTGCAGATCCTCCCATCAAGAGATGGGATCTATTTCCCCACCCCTTGAATCTGGGTTGTCTATGTGATTTGCTTTAGCCAATGAGGCATTAACAATAAGACACAGGCAGAGGTTTGAAAAAGACTTATACATTGGGGCTTGTCTTCTTGCTGTACTTGGAACCATGATACCACCACCTAAATGAGCCTACACTAATCTATTTGAGAGGTTACATGGAAGAGAACTGAGACACCCTAGCTAACAGCCTGCCAACCACTAAACATATAAGGGAGATCATTCTTGACCATCCAGCTCCTAGTCAATCCACCAGCCAAGTGCAGATCCAGGAACAAGCCAAGCAAAGCCCAGCCAAGTCAATTCAAATTAGCTAACCTACAGAATCGAGGGCTAAATAAAATGGGTACTGCTTTAAACCACTAAATTTCAGGATGGTTTGTTATGCAACTAAAGTTAACTGATACATTGGAGAATAGCTAAGTTTGTATGTAGAATAAATTTATCTGAAAGGGACTTAAATATATTGGGTGGTCAAGATAAGCAGAGGATCTAAATATCAGGAGGAGCAAAAGACCATGAAGAACCTCTGATGCTCTTTGACACAGCAATAGTATGATAAGAGCAATATTTTAAGCATAAATAAATGATAGTTTGGAGGAGTTAAGCTTAGAGCGGAGTAGCCCAGCCTGGCTCAGGTCTTGGATAAGGGAGGATCCAAAATGTCAGGGACATTTCAGAGGAAAAACATAGTAAGACATTAAGACAGATAAGCCATACAGTAGGAGAGAATGGTCTCAAAGATGCCTCTTTCCGGAGCCTGGGCAAACAATGGTGCCAAAGATATCAAAAGAAAAGTCAGGAAGGGCAGGCAAATCCAATATGATTCAGTCAGAAACTTCATGGATGCAAAAAAAAATAAAATTGTAAAACTCACTTAAAGAGTGATTTACTGGAAGAATCAGAGTTCAAGGGAAAACTGGCAACCCAAGCCATAGAAAGGGCAAGAAAGAGACTAAGCTTGGAAATCTCAGCAGAAAATTTTATGGATCTTCACCCTGCCATTCCAGTATGCTCTGGTTCTCCAATCAGTTCAACTTCTTGAGAGAGAGGGAATCTGATAGGCTAGCAGGTCCACAGTGGATGAGCACTTGGATTAGGTGTTCATGAACCCTGATCCAATCGGCTGTTGGGGAGGATGAGAATGATAAGCTTACAGGGTGAACTATGATTGTAAAGAACTATAATTGTAAAACCAGAATTGTAAAGAGCAGATGAAAAGTAGGGAGGAAATAACAAACACCTCCATAAGATAGGCAAGGATAATGAACAGGGGGAAGAACGGGCTGAACTGAAAGTGAAAGTAAGACCTCCAAATATAGTTGTCCTACTGGAAGTTTGAAACAAAGGACTAATGGTTAAAGGTTCAGATATGAGTGATATCTACTAGAAGTGAGGGTAGACACCAGCAAATAATGAGTGATTGTTTTCAAAGGGAATAGCAAGAGAAGACCCTAAGGCAGAGACCAGGAGCTGTGAGCAATGCCCGTAAATGTGAAAGAACGGTAATCTACTAAAAGAGAAAGGGCAGAGAGAAAGAGCCTCAGAGAAAAGTGATATGGAAACCAAAGCAGGAGGGCCTGGTCAACTATGTCTAATGAAATGGGGGTCAGGGAGATGGAGGACTATAAAAAACATCCTGCACATGTTTGGGTGATCATCGATGACTTTCAGGAGCAGAAAATAGATGATGGTTTAATATTTTTCCCTTAGGAGAGTCAAGAAGTAAAACCATGGGAGGAGTTTACAAGAAAACTCATACCGGTTGGTTTGGTACTATATAAAAAGCAAAAGGACTAATTTTCTTGGAGGGTGTAAGGCTGGAGAAACAATTGGAGGTACCTTCACATGTCCACAAAGCAGCCTTAGGAATCTTCTTCTGAGGAAAATAGTCCCCAGATTTAGAGACTGTACAAAGAGACTTCAGCTTTCCATATATCACTCTTGGAGGTAGCATCCTACAGTTCTGGAACCACTGCCAAAAGACTGGCTGAGACATGTGTGATTTGTAGGTTCAAAGTTTCTGCAAAGCATTTACTCAAGCAGTTTGGTAACAGTAGACACAGTGGACAAGCCCTTATTGCTCACAGGGATGCCTCTGGGGCTTCTTTCACTGCAGTTAATTTCCAGGACATGGCGCCACTAAATATTAGCATGTCCCCTCGTGTTAATGGCAAATGGCAAGAGGCTCTCATAATTTAGATATTTTTATGGCTGTTCTGTGGAAGCTAATTTTGTCTAACAAAACCCCATTAAGTTTTAGCTCTATCCTTTTCCCTTCCTCCAACTCCCAGAACTGGGACTTATATGTTAATTGCAGCCAGTCTATGCTAATTAGGTTTCATTTCTGTTTCTTAAAGAGACAGATGCCACCAGGTCCTGCCCCAGTCATCACTCCCTCCCACCCCCATAGTCAGCTTTTCAGAGGTTAAACTTCAGACCAGATGAAGAATTCACTTAGGGCTTGCACTTGAAGTTGGAAGGCAGAAGAGTCAGGTGTTTCCATATTCCTCACAACTTCCTTTGAAGATAAAATGCTTCCTTTCCATGAAATTCTAAGTGTGGCATTTCTTATTGAGAAACAAATCAAAATACTCTCAGATTTTAAAGTACACACAAAACTCAACAAAATACCCCAAGGCCTACTATAACCATTGTTTTAAACAAAAGGCCCTCAATCTTGGAGCTTTCATCTGTGTTGTGATAAGTTTGGGCTCACCACTATAGGCTAAGTAAGGATTTACATGTTAGAACTGCTGAAGCAAAAGAATAACTTTCTATATTAGTGTTTGGTTCTGTTTATTGAATGAGTGCCTTCCAGGAGCCCAATGGGTATTGGAGAGGATAAATATATAGCTAAGACAAAGACTTTACCCATAAAATGTCTTCAGTCTAGTGGGAAGACAATAATAATAATAATAATGATGATATAAAATAATCTACCTCCTATTTATCAAGCACTACTATGAACTCAGTTAACATGCATTAACACATTTTAATCATCCCAACAACAACATGAGGTATATATTTACATGCCCATGATACAGATGGGAAAATTGCAGCTCAGAGAGGCATAGTGTATCAGCTATATAGTCCCACAAACAATGTTTTGCAACCAACCACCACAAAGCTCAGTGACATACCATAAGTCATCTTGTTTTTTATTTAGCATGCGTCTGTGGTTCTAATGGGGCAGTTCTGCTTCAAGATGTGTGTCACCTTGGCTTGGTTGCAGGTTGAGTTCAAATCGGTTTCATGGATATCTCATCTTCCTTCAACCCAGTAGCTAGTGTGGGGCATGTCCTGATCATCCTTATAGTAGAAGCACCAAGGGACATATAATGCCATTTAAGGCCTTTTAAGGCCTAGGCTCAGAACTCACACATTGTCACTATCACCCATAGTCTATTAACGGATTCAAGTCACATAACCAAGACCAACATCAATGGGCAGGGAAACATTTTACACCCAATCAAGTAGGAGAAACTGCAAAGTCACATAGAGAAGGCTGTGGGTATAATTTGAGTAGAGAAAGAGAGTGAAAAATTGAAACTAGTGATCTAATCTACCATACACAGATTAAAACTGGTGGAACTAGGGTTCAAAGTGGGGATGATCAGGGTCTAATTTCATCTTTTTAACCATTATGCTAGATGTGATCATCTAAACATAATTAAGTCAGTCAGCGGCTAATGAATAGTAGTAACACATTTCTACTGGGGGATTGGGTCAGGCTTCACAAAGAAGATACCTGGGCAGGAAGACCATGAGAATTTTTGATAGGCATAGAGGGTGGTTAGGACATTGCTGCTGGAGGATGCAGTGTGAGGATGGATGGAAGGACATGATGCAATCATAAGACTAGAGCATAGGATTCCAAGGTATGGTGGGGAATGATGAAAACTGAGGATGGGAAGTTGGGATGAGATCAGGATGTAGTTCTGAGTGTGTGTGTGATATGATCAGACCTGGAATCCTTTGGATCAGTGCATCTCAAATATTACTGCACATAGGAATTTCCTGAGGATCTTGTTAAAATACAGATTCTGATTCAGTAAGTCTTGGATAGGGGGTTGGAGACTGTGTATTTCTAACAAGCTCTCCAGTGACGATGATGCTGCTCTTTCACACTTTGAGTAGTAAGGCTCTGAGCAAACAGCTTGCTAGCCATTCAAGGTCAGGAGTTGTATTTTCTATCTCTTTGTTCCCACACAATATCTAGCATGTTGGCTTATACAAAACAGACCCACCATGAGGGTTGGATGTTGTCGATGCCGCTCATGTTTTCTCTTTCTTTTAATTAGCCTCCTTGCCCTCCTCCAAGGCTTTCCCACTCAGCTGTAAAAAGCCAAGGCTTTCTACCAACCTTGTTGCATTGACTACCTGCATACCTATACTCTGGCTCGTTTTCTCTTTAGAAATGGAGAAAAACAAAGTACTGCGAAGAAACAGCCTTCTATTACTGGAAGTCTATGCAGATTCATTAGAGCTTTGGGGAAGCCATCAGAAGTTGATTGTGCTTGAAGGGGTTGCTCATCCCCTCCCATTTCCTAATTTGATTTCACGGCTCTGCAACGAAGTCAGAATTACAGCCACATTAAAGATGGGAAGAGGGAGAAAAAAATTCCACCACCAATCAAGTTGTGAAAATTGCAAGGTGTCTTCTCCCAGCCTCCTCAAGGAATCACCAATTTTGCTAGGGTGAGGGTGACCTCAAGGGGTGCCATGTGGCTGAAAAATCATGGCTTTTAGAGTTGACTCACAGAACAGGAAGAAGATAAATTGCAGAGAATTCTCACATTTGTGAATGAGGGGCTCTGGAGAAAGGCAGAGAGAAATTCTGAAAACACTACTTTGGTTAGGGCTCACCTTAGTAGTACCAGGTAAACTGTAGTGGAGCTCATGCCTCAAGATGTCCCAACCCAACTGCCTGCCCCTGAGCTTAGAGGTGTCCTTGAGTTTAATAGTTACAGACTGATTCTTGTAAGTTCAGATGATGTTCGGCTGCCTGCAGCAGATACTATTGCTATCCTTCCTTCCTTCCCTTGGCACTCACTCCCATATCCTTCAGGCACTCACATTGAACACCTGCTAAGCTCTGCCTGAGGGCTTTTATTCTGGCCACAGGAGCATGTTTAGGCTTCAAACAAGATGAGCTGGAAGTGCCAGAGACTTTATATCCTGGGAAGCAGTCTTCGACCAATGGGGTTGACAGATGAGTACCTCAGTTTCTTCGTCCCTTAGGTGGGATACCTCTGGGACATGTTCCATACTGCCACCCAGAAGTCCCCAGCAGGACTGAGATTTCGTCACCCACAGTTGTCACTTGCTTGATAACACACCTTATGTGGGTGTTCTTTCTTTCCCTGTCTCCATCCCTCTGTCAATGTGCCCTGGAATCCACTTTCAAATGAACTACTTACACTCATATCATCTTTGTTAGAAGATCTGCTTCTCGGGGAACTCAAACTAAGACAGTGCCCCAAACTTCCTCCATTAAAATGCCACCACTCCAGGGTGGCAAAGGTCCAGGGGTTCAGGAGGGAGTGGACTCACGACATGAATGAACAAGTTATGAATAAAATGTGGGAGAGGAACTCAGGATAATCCCGTGGGCGAGGGATGGGATGGGAGTATGGGGTATGTTGCGGGGATATGAGAACTAGGTGCAACATGGGTTGCTGATTGCCAGACAGAAAGGCGCCAGATGATCTATCACTACAATTCTGCTTGGAGCTTATCCTATCCTTGGGTTTGCATTACAAAATGAGAAAGATTAATGGGCTCCCCCTAAGATGTGGGATTTGAGTCTTGTCTTGCCTCTTCCTGAGTGTATAGCCTGGAGTAAGTCATTTTCTTTTTCTAAGCCTTGATGTCCCTGGACGTAATTGGAGATAATAATAATGCCCATTGAACCAAACGGCACCGAGGTTGGAGTAGAGCAGAGCCCTTAGTCTCTGCAGGCCTGGGATGAAACCTCAGCTTTGCCCTTACTTGCTGGGTGACATGTGTCAGTTACTTAACATCTCTGAGACTGTTTCATTATAAAATGGAGAAATAACGTTAGCTCGAACAAATGAAATTGCCTATATTTGAGTTTCTGATCTACAGAAACAGCAATTCCATGTAGTTCAACCTAAGACCTTGCAGTGTTTATATGAGGATTTAAAATAACATATGAAAAACACCTAGTGTACTGACTGCCACATAGTAGGTACTCAATGTACCATTATAGCTACTACGACTATTATGGAGATAGCATCTTGTGGTGACCACGTCATAAAAACTGTAAAACCCTACTCAAATTTTAAGTAAATAATGATAATAATGTCCCACTGTTCAAGGATCCTGTCTGACTGCAAACTAAGATGAAAACAAAGTAATAATCACTGGACAATCAGATGCTGGGAGAACATACCAGGTTTTGCGTATTTCTGGCTCCCTGCAGAACACAATTTTTTTGTTTGTTTTTCCGAGTGTTATACTGAAACCATTGTTAGTAAAAGAATCAGAGATGATTTCAGCTTCCATCTTTTGTGATGCTCAGGTTTAAAAAAATAAAGGAGGGCCCAGCAAAATTAACTTTATTATTTTAAGAAACAGCCATTGAATCAGCCATTGAAAATATATTCATTATTATACAACGCTGAGTGCTGTGCACCAGTGCGCGCAGCATCTGTCTGCTCACTAATTCTCCCGTTATTATTACCCACTGAAAGGGCAGGCGGGAAAGAATTCCAGGCAATCTCCCTAGGCAGAGGTTGCAGGTTTCGTGGAACACTCAAAGCTCCCCAAAACGTGCTCCTTGAGCATTTGGCTTGCTAATCTTGTTGATGTGACAGAAAAAAAAAAATTGAAAATAGCTAATGGCCTTAATTTTCTTATACCTGACAGCTAACCAATTCATCCCACCCCAGTTACTCATTTGATTCCTGCTTTCTTCCTTTCTTCCTTCCTTCCTTCCTTCCTTTCCTTCCTTCCTTCCCTTCTCTTCCCTGTCTTTCTCTTTCACTCTCTCTCTTTCACACACACACACACACACACACACACACACACACCCTACTCTTTCAAATCTGTCAGTCACAGTTTGTGTACGTGTGTGTGTGTGTGTGTGTGTGATGGGGCTTAATTTTATTTCTCTGCCTCTCAGGAAGGTCACAAACTGCAATACGACGAGGCTACTCAGATGGCAAGAAGGGAGGGACAGACAGAATGGCCTCATCAAAATCCTACAGTAACCAGGCACAATCAGGATGCAGGATGACATGTGATGTAGATCACCCAAGGTGACCATTGTGAATAAAATGGAGAAGAAACAGCAGAGTTAGGCCTGGGAGGCTGATCTGGTGAGTGTCTGCCCTTTAAAGTGGGTTGCGGGACCTTGTGGAGCAGCTGCTTTTGCAGACTGTCCCCAGGAGAGCGAGAAGTCTGGGGAAGGCAGGAGGATCTGGGAAGAGCACCAGGTACTGCTGCACCAGGTTCCGCTGCCTCAGGATCCAGGCTCAGAGGCAGCACCTGGGTAGGAATTTGGTGAAAAATCAGCTAGAATTTGTTACTTCTCTTTCCTTCCCCCTCCCCTGCTTCCCATTGCTGGTGTTAACTATTTAAACCTGGAGCCAGGGCTGTATTTGTGAATATAAGAAGTATAGGAGCAGTGGCTGTAACTGAACCAGATGAAATTGAACTACTCTTTGTGCCAGCATTTGTGTGTATGCATGTACGTGTGTGTGTGTGCGCGCGCGTGTGTGTGTGGTGGGGTGGGATGATTCTGCATTTTAAAGGGATGGATTAATGGCTAAATGGCTGTTCTATGCTTTAAAGGGCCAGCTGTTCAGCAGTTTGTATTACAAGATTTATCTCTCTGAGTGTTTTTTTTTAAAATCACCCCTTTCCCCCAGCTGTAGGCTTGTTGTTACGAAAGAAGAGAAACATTGTCTGGATGGAGGAAAAGCCTGTAGGTGTGCAACTTAGACCCTTACTATCCAGCAGAGGCCTGGATGGTGCCTCCTTCCAAGGGTTTTTTGTTTTTGTTTTGTTTTTTTAAATTTCTTTAATTTCCTAAATTACCCAATAACATAGATTCTACTAAAAAATTTTTTTAAATTAAAAAAAAAGAAAGAAAAGAAAAAAAGAAAACCCAAACAAACAAACAAACGAAAAAACCTTCAGAGACTCATTTGAAAGTTCTGGGAAAACAGGGATTCTGTTGTCATTTATATTTGTATGAATCTCCGTCATGATCTTCCCCAGGTTTGGAGCCATCTTATCTTCAGCTTCAGTGGCTTCTGACCCATCTCCTCCCCATCTCCCTGTCTTCAATTCTGTCCTCTGCTCCTAATTCCTCTTCTTCAGGCCCAGAACCTTCCACGTCTCCTCCCCACAAGCCATTCCTCCAGCTCCAGTGCCTTTTCCCTTCTTCTCAAACTGCCTATGTCTGCCCTTTCAGTAGTCATAGGAAGACCCCTTCCTCCAATAAGCCTTCCCTGTCTCCCTCCACTGAACTCCAAAGGCTCTATGTAGCAGGGCTCCCCTGAGCAGATGTCATGAGTATGTACAGGTCTCTGTTCTCTGCATCTCTGTAGTTTTCTTTATGCCCTCCTTCCTGTCTTCTGAAGACAGGGTCCTCATCCTTGTTTTATTTCTGGCTCTCTCCTGCCCATAGCCCTGACTCCAGCTTGGGAGTGGGGTGTCCAGGGACCCTCCACGATCAATGACAACAGACTGAGGTGCAGCTGCAAAACAACTGGAACAAATCAAACCAAGGCCAAACGTTAACTGCCTCTGGCAACTTCTCCTCTTTCTTCGCCTCTCTCCCAGGCCCCAGAAAGGCTAAAGGTTCAGGTCATAAAATCCAAACTCCCAGACCCACAAATCATCATTTTCAGCCTGAGGGAGACACCCAACCCTGCCAAGGTCTTCAAGGACACACATTAGTCATCAGATCGGCCCTGCCCATCCCACCTCCATGGCCCTTTCATTTCCACACTCCTCAGATTGTTCCATGAGTGGTAGCCAAATAAATAGTCCAGGAGGTTCTAAGGCAGCCCTGAGTCTTACCTGGAATTGTGTGTTACTAGCAACTAACTCCTGGGGGGACTGACCCAGAGGAGCTAAGGTTGTGTTTTAGCCCCCCCCGCCCTCCCCGTGCAGAGGCTAGAATACCTCACACTTTTACCGGCCACAAGCCAGAGATCCCTGCTGTGAGCAGATGGAGCCTGAGCCACGACCTGTACACGTGTCCTGAATGAGATTTGTCCTCCCGGGAGGAGCTGCTCTTTCAAAAGGCTTGTCTTTCTCTCTTTAATGAAAACCTATATTCAAACATGGGACTTGATATCACAGACACATTGTGAAGGGCTCCTCAGTTTTGCAAAATATTTGCCAAAGAGCTCTTTGGGATTGGGAGACACCCCACTCCAGACGAGAGAAGGCAGTAGAAGGCAGAAGTTAAGACTATAGACTGGAAGGACTGACAGCCTTAAGATCATTCCTGGAATTACCACCGACCAGCTGTGTGACCTTAAACAAGTTACCTTGCCGCTCTGTGACTCAGTTTCCGCATTGGTAAAATAGGGGCACTGATTGCAACTACCTATTAAGATTGATTTGAGGACTAAATGAGATAATTCAGACAGAGAATTTGGCACAGAGCAAGCTCTCAAAAAGGTTAGCTATTACTTGAAATGTGATTGTTAAAGCCAGCTATCAATCTACACTCAGTTTGGGGAAGGGAACAAGGTCAGACAGGCTGGTAACTTTTCATGTTGAGGAAGAACTGATTTAGCATGAAAAGATGCTGAGGAAATGCTTTATTTCAAGATTTTTTTCATGATGAACATCTACTGTCTCCAAACCTCCTTTTAATTTTGATTATTATTTTAAAAAGCAAAATAACAGGCAAAGTACCAGTCTCTTAAAAGTTGGCCATTTGTGGGGAAAGAAAAATAAAGGAATCAGATTGCAAATGTGTTATTTTATCTATTGTTTCCATTTCCTGATTTCCCTCTGGTGCTCCCTGCCCCTACTCTCGGTCCTCTGGCTTGGATGGGCTACTGAAATGGTGTGCTGGAGTCCACTTCTAATTGTGACTTTTCTTCCCAACTCCATGTTCAATGGCATCATGCTGGTAGCTTAAAATCAGCCATGGTGGGAGTATTTACACCACCAAACTTGGCAATCACTACAAATGGGCCTCTCCTTTCCCCCATGCCAGAGCTGGTTGTTAAACATTTACCAATAAATTCATGGGCTCACACTTCTCCTATAGACATGTGACCTAACAATGGCCAATCAACATATTCTAACTGCCTGGCCTCAGTGATTGGTTCAGAGAGGGAAACATGTTCAGAACCAGACCAATGAGATTTGGGATATCTGCTGGAAAACTTTGGAAAAAAAGTTTCCTGTAGTGGGATTGTAAGAATGAAGCTGCTAGTCTCCAATTTACCTCTATAAGGGGGTGGTCTTACCTGAGAGAAGGAAAGAACAAAAGACCAAGTGCTGATGACTAAAGCCAGACTAACCCTTGTGTTTAAAAGCAAAGTGACCCAGTAAATTATTCCCTCCTTTTTCTTTCTAAAATTATTCTAATTATTTTAATTTTTTATTTATTTAAGTTTTTTGAGACAGCCTTGCTCTCTTGGCCAGGCTGGAATGCAGTGGTATAATAATAGCTCACTGCATCCTCNAGAAAAATAAAGGAATCAGATTGCAAATGTGTTATTTTATCTATTGTTTCCATTTCCTGATTTCCCTCTGGTGCTCCCTGCCCCTACTCTCGGTCCTCTGGCTTGGATGGGCTACTGAAATGGTGTGCTGGAGTCCACTTCTAATTGTGACTTTTCTTCCCAACTCCATGTTCAATGGCATCATGCTGGTAGCTTAAAATCAGCCATGGTGGGAGTATTTACACCACCAAACTTGGCAATCACTACAAATGGGCCTCTCCTTTCCCCCATGCCAGAGCTGGTTGTTAAACATTTACCAATAAATTCATGGGCTCACACTTCTCCTATAGACATGTGACCTAACAATGGCCAATCAACATATTCTAACTGCCTGGCCTCAGTGATTGGTTCAGAGAGGGAAACATGTTCAGAACCAGACCAATGAGATTTGGGATATCTGCTGGAAAACTTTGGAAAAAAAGTTTCCTGTAGTGGGATTGTAAGAATGAAGCTGCTAGTCTCCAATTTACCTCTATAAGGGGGTGGTCTTACCTGAGAGAAGGAAAGAACAAAAGACCAAGTGCTGATGACTAAAGCCAGACTAACCCTTGTGTTTAAAAGCAAAGTGACCCAGTAAATTATTCCCTCCTTTTCTTTCTAAAATTATTCTAATTATTTTAATTTTTTATTTATTTAAGTTTTTTGAGACAGCCTTGCTCTCTTGGCCAGGCTGGAATGCAGTGGTATAATAATAGCTCACTGCATCCTCAAACTTCTGGGCTCAAGCCATTTTTCTGCCTCAGCCTCCCAAGTAGCTGGGACTACCAGTGTGCACCACCACATTGGACTATTATTATTATTTGTAAAGTCGAGGTCTCATTATGTTGTCCAGGCTGGTCTCAAACTCCTGGCCTCAAGTGGTCTTCTCCCCTTGGCCTCTCAAATTGTTGGGATTACAGGCATGAGCCACCATGCCTGGCTCCTCGTTTTTCTTGATAACCCAGTTTGAGTTGGAATTCTGTCATGTACAAGCAAGAGTTCTCCATAACAGAGATGTGTTGGGTACTATCTAGTGTCCAGGTTTGATCTATTTGTGGTATATAGTTTAACAACTACAAATTTCTCCTATCACACTATGAACACTTCCTTGCACTGTGATTTTACAGTGAAAGGTGATTTTACACCTTTCAAGAGGTGGAGCCTATTCTTCTCCTCCCTTGAAACTGAGCTGACCTTGTGATTTGATTTGGCCGATAGAACGTAGTGGAAGTCATGTTGTACAGCATCTGAGGCTAGACCTCAAAAAAATTTGCAGCATCCAGCCCCACTCTCTTGATACCCTGAAACCACCATACTCTGAGATCACCATTCATATAGGATGAAGAACTGCATGCAAACAGATGATTGACTGCCCCAGCTATCCTCCCTGAATCCAATCCCAAGACAACCCCCCAAGTGAATTCAGCTACATGAGGGAGTCAAGGCAAGACCAACAGAAGAACCTGAAGCCACCCCACAGAACTGGGAGAAATAATGAATCATTGTTTTAAGCCACTCAGCACTGGAGTGGTTGTTACACAGAAAAAAGTACTTGATGCTTTTTAGCATGCAAACTTTATCTACCCATTAATGAGGGGATCAAAGTCTTATGTATAGAAAGAGACTTGGGGCTTTAGAGCCAGAGAGTTGAGCTTGAGTCCTGGTTCCTCTGTTTAGTAGCTGTGTACCCTTGGGAAGTTTATTTAATTTCTCTGTGCTTCTGTTTTCCCAGTTTCTATGGAGTGAATTCGTTCCCCCGCAAATTCATATGTTGAAGTTCTAGCCTCCAGTATAATGAAATTTGGAGATAGGGCCTTTGGATGGTCATTAAGTTTAGATGAGATCATGAGAGTGGGGCCCTTATGATTAGATTACTGCCCTAATAAGAGCAGATACTAGAGATCTTGCTTCTCTCTCTCTACCATGTGAGTACACAGCAAGAAGGCAGCTTTTTATAAGCAAGAAAGCCATCACCAGAACCTGACCATGCTGGCACCCTGATCTCAGACTTCCAGCTTCTAAAAGTGTGAGAAAAAAAATGAATTTTCATTGTTTAAGCCATCCAGTCTATGATGTTTTGTTATGGCAGCCTGAGCAGACTAATACATCATCTGTCACATAGGGATAATAATAGCATCTACCTCATAGAGTTGTCATGAGGATTAAATAAGCTAAAAACTTGGGTACGCCCAGTACCTGGCATATAGCAAGCATTCAATAAGTGTTTGCTCTTATAATGATTAGTATTAACACCCATGCTATGCAAAATAAATAGAAATTCTGTTAAACAGTGATTCTGATTGCAGTAATTGTCCCAGGTTGAACCTAATACTATGGTCATGGTAGAAATCAAACTTGTTCAATCATGTTTGTAAGGATTGGGGCGGGAGACAGCCAGTAATCTATTAGCATTTCATATCAGAGGCTTCTGGGAAATAACTCACCCTAACTATGAAGGGTAGTAGTAAACAATAATAACTTGCATCTATTGAGCATTTATTATGTTCTAGGCACTATACCAAGTGCTCAATGTGGATTAGTCCATTTAAACTTCACAAAAATAAGTCTATGATGTAGCTGCTATCGATATCTTTACTTTGTGGATGAGAAAATGGTGGCTCAGAAAAGTTACCTTGCTGACCAAAATCCCACAGCTGGTGGGGGTGGAAATTCTCTACTCTCATTGGGCACTTAATGCATAAGGAGAGCCTGGGAGTGTTGACAGCAGTCGTTTGGTAGCCCACTGGAGGAGGTTCCTCTGCCTGACACCAGCTGTTCAGTGTGGGGTTTCGGCACCCCAATCAGACATTAGTTGTCTGTGGCAGTCAGGGTATCTCTGACAGGGCCAGGTGGCAACCATAGTGCCTTTGGCAGACATTGGAGGTGAAAGGCCCATTTGGGCTTAGGCAGGGATGAAAGACTGCTATAGCAGCTGCAGGGAGGGAGAGGGGGGCTGGTGACGCCACAGGCCACCAAGAGCAGGAGTCTGCTGAACACAGCAGGAAGGCTCAGAACCATTTGGGAGGAATCAGAGGGGCTCCTAGTCCCTGCAGAGCGAGTGGGAGTAGAGCCAGAGACACTCTGCTTTTTATGGCTGTGACTGTGAAGCTATTCTTGCTCTCAGGAAATTCAGACTGCAGAACATGTCAAAGGCAGCCACGAATCCAGGTGTTGGCCAAGGCAGAGGCCATGGAAAAATCTCTATGCCCAGAAACATTTTCTCCTCCATCTCCTTGCCTCCTGAAACTCCCAGCATGCAATCCAGTCTTCACTTAAGGGTTAAGACAGCGTCTTCAGAAACCCCCTAGTAGTAGGTAAACATATAACAGCCTAACCCAATTATTGTCATAATTATTACTATTAATACACATTTATACACTACTTGTGATTTTCCAGGGTCTTTTCAATGTAAAATACTCCCATCGCCCATAACAGGGATATTATTCTATTTCAAAGATGAGGACACAGGCTCAGACCGACCGAAAGAAGTGCTTAAGATCCCACCAACAGTGAGAAAGAGGAATTCCCTTCACCTTTTCCTCCTAATCCCAGACTCCAGCTCCATATACCTGTTTATACCTCAGCAGACACCAATTTCTGGTTCATGAAAAGAAGTGGCATGTGTCAGATTAAAAGGTGAACACACATTCTTTGGTACTTTTCCCATTGAGAGGTGCCGTCTAATTCCCCTCCTTTTAAATCTGGGCTGACCTTAGGGGCTCACAACCAAGAGAATGTAGTGGGAGTAAAACTGGATGACATCTGAGGCTAGGTTAAAAGTTTTGCAGCTATTGTCTTGATCTTGATCTCTCTGTCTCTCTGTCTTTGTCTCTCTCTGTCTCTCTCTGTGAACCCAATTGCCATGCCCTTAGTGATTTAAACCACATGGGGAGGCCACCTGTACTCTATGCTAATCCTTCCCAAATGTTGCTGTGCTTATGGATCACCTGGGGTTCTTGTTAATATGTAGGTCTGATTACACAGGAAGGGGAGGACCTGGGAGTCTGCTCCTCTGTACTGAACCACCACAGTGGATCCTGGCCATCTCAGGTCTAACATAAGGAACTCTCGTTTTTCATAAACAGCTCTGAAGGTTCCTAACACTGTATTTCCCTTTTGATGAAGCACATATTTAAATTACACCTACTAGTGAGAGACAGTCAGTTGGCTTCCATTGGAATGTAGTATTCGAGAAAGCCCATATTAACATTTCTCTTTTCAGGAAGTTGGGGATTCATTAAAGATGCATCCATCACAAATATCAGGGCTCTATAGCTCTCCAACTGTTCTCATCTCTGCCATTTATCAAGATGTCCAGGAAGCAAAATGATTTGCATTCATTCTTTCATTTATTCAACAAATATTTATTGAACAGTTTCTCATTGCCAGGCACATGCTAGGTGGTGGGTAGGGGAAAAAAAAACTTCATCATAATCATCACAGACCCTGAAGTCATGGAGCTTACAGTCTAGGAAATAAAGCACACATGAATGGAATAGTCACATCAGTGAGGCTTTGTGAAGGAGAATGGGAGCTGAGAGAGCAGGTGACAGGGGACCCGCATCAGCCTTGGGAGTCAGATGTGGCTTTGCTAGGAAAAGAGAGCTCCAATTGAGATCTGAAGCATAGAGAGGGGTGGGTTGCAATGTCTGGGTCACAGCCAGAGAAAGTGCACTGCCAGAGGCATATTTATTGCTCTTGCTGGCCACACATTCCATCTTCCTGTGACTAGGAATGTCATATCACCCACACTGTTGGTCTAGCCAATCTACTTTACAGTCTTCACAAGATAGGGGCCTTGGCTCTATCTGCAGCCAGCCACGTGTCTACCCAGAGGGAGCCATGCTAGACTGCTCCCCTAGTCTGTGTTCTTCCACTATCCAGTTGTTCTATGAGGACAATCATAGATCAGTGGGATACCTAGATTTCTATTAGAATGGTTGCTATGAATTGAATTGTGTTCCTTGCACTTCCCCACAAAAAGATAGGCTGAAGTCCAAACTCCCAGTGCCTGTAAATGTGATCTTATTTAGAAATACGGTCTTTGCAAATGATCAAGTTAAAGCAGTCATTATGGTGGGCCTTAATGCAATCTGTCTGGTGTCCTTACAAAAAAGGAAATTGGGACAAAGACACATAGGGAGAGCGCTATGTATCTTTGTACTCTCAGATAGAGACATACACTCAGAGGAAAGATGGCCATGTGAATATGGAGACAGAGATTGGAACTATGCTGTCTCAAGCCAAGGAATGTCTGGGGTTATCAGAAGCCAGAAGAGGTAAGGAAGCATCCTCCCCTGGAGACTTCAGAGGGAACATGACTCTGCTAACACCTTGATCTCAGACTTCTAGCCTCCAGAACTGTGAGTCAATATATTTCTGTTGTTTTTGGCCACTCAGTTTATAGTACTTTGTTATGGTAGCCCTAGCAAACCAGTACATTGATGGGGGACCCACTGGGCTGTCCTAAGGCAGCTGGACTGAGCAGGCTGGGAGGATGGTTACAGGACACCACCCTGCCCTAGGTCAAGAATGTGATCACCCAGCTTAGGCTGTTGTGGACAAAATGGGGTATAGAGGACAAGAATGGAAGCTGGGGACAGTCAGGAGGTCTCAGGAGCAGTCATGGATTCATGAGACATTTAGGAGGTAAAATGGATGGATTTTAACGATATACATGGTAGAAGATACAGGTGTCAAAGATGACCCCCAGTTTCTGACTTGAGGACCTGGTGACAGCAAAAGTAAAGAGGGTTATGGGTTTTTTTTCTGCCTAATCTCACCAAATAAGTTATTGTGTTCTCACAATTTTGGGGGATTTCCTCTCTCATTTTGTGGCCAATTTTCAAAATGAAAAAATGTTTTCTCACTACAGAAGTCATTACTCATAGAGAATAATGAGTAGAGAAAACAAACTAAGGTCAGCTTCTTCCTCTCTCTGCAGTCTCCACCCCAACCCCATCTTGTATTTCTTAAAGGAGGCCAGTCGAGGTGGTTGTGAAGTGGAATTCCAAGATCACCCCAATGACCCACTTCTTTGTATAATCCCCTCCCCTTGAGTGTCTTAATCAGGTGAGTCCTTTAAAGAGAATCTAGACTTCAAAGACAGAAGAAGTCAGAGAGGTATTTCTACCGGCTGGCCTTGAAGAAGCAAACCCTCATGAGCCCTTCAACTGCAAGAAACCGCATTTGACCAATAACCTTGGAAGAAGATCTTGAGCCTCAGATGAGACTCTCAGCCCCAGCAAATGCTTCCATTGCAGTCTTGTGAGACCCTGAGCAGAGGACCCAACAAGGTGTACCAGACTCCTGACCCATGGAAACCATGAACTAATAAATAGTTTAAAGCCTTTGTGTTTGTGGGAATTTGTTATGCAACAATAGATGACTAACATAGTGGTGATCTTGACTTCCCTCCACCAAATTACAAAATTGATTCAGCCCTTGCTGTCTTCTCCCTGTCCCATTATTCCCACCCATGAAGTTTTCTCGATTTGGTTGAGGTGTTCCAGTAATAATAACAGCAGATGCTGGAATGTTTGAATGAAAGCATGATTAGCAGGCAGTGAAAGCCTAATAAGGCCCCAGTGGAATTCCTTTCCTCTAGAACGAAGGTGGATTTTTCCATTCATCCAGCTTCTGCTTGCCAGTGTGGGCTTGGGTGTAGGGAAGGGGTATTGGGAGACAAATATCACAAATGAGAGAAGAGACTGGCCATTATGGGTCCCAGAATATGAAGAAAGAAATATGGCTTACTTTTCCAAAAAGAATAACTGTTAGCTGTGGACTTTGTGGAATCTAAGAAGAAACAAGGAACCTTTTATTAAGCAACAGTGGGTCTGAGAGTCTGAGTATCACTGTGTGGGTGATGTGGTGCTCAACATCTGATGCCTGAATTTGGGTCTCTGCAAAACTGTGCTGGTGTCTTGGTCTGTTTTTCCAGAAAGCAGAGTCCAAGACAAGGACCTAAGTAGAGGTAGTTTATTTTAGAGGTGAATTTAGGAAGCAGGAGGGAAGGAGCAGAGAGTGTGAGACAGGGAAGGAGATAAAGCCAATAAAATGGTACATTATCAAGGTGCTATTCAGCCAGGAGTCTGATTTTGCAGGCACTTTCATGAAGCCAACAGAATGCTCCATGGAATGCCCCCACTGGAGAGTTTAGTGATCGGGGCATTTGTCCTCTGACTTCTGCCTTCATGGTGCAAGAGTTACTCCCAGGAGTGAGTGCAGGTTATCTCCTGCACTTCTGGGCTATTCCTACATAAAGGCTAGACAGGTTTACAGCTTCAGAGAAAATTCTGAGGTAGAAAAGTGGAAAGACACATAGAATGGGAGAGAGATTGCATTCTCCTTCTGCAGGAACTGGTCTCTAATAGCTTCACTGAAATCAGAGATAGGCCAAGGGGACAAGACACAGGGTACAGAAAGCGTCTGCTACACCTGGTCAGCTACCTCTGCAGCAGTGAAGGAAATCCAGGCAGCTGAGTAGAGCTCCCTTGAAAATGTACATATGCACAAAATTGCACACAAAATTCAAAATTTCGGGTGTTTCATGGAACTCTCATTCCTAAGCTCTCATTCAGGGACCACCAAGGTTCAAAATCTCTACTCTGGAAAAACAGTGGGATTTACTTCCAAGTTTCACTGCTAGAGGGGCTATCTTAATGCCTTCAAATTCTGATAGACTTCTTTGTGGACGCTGGCAGGCATCTTCCTCTGGGAAAGTCAGACTCCACTGAAAAGGTGCTCTGACAGCAGTGCATGGCCCTTCAGCTCAGAGAGAGCTCCGGTTGGTGCCAGAGAAACCATTTTGCCATGTTTCTCAGAGGTGGCTAGCCAGATACAATGCTAGCAAGAAACAGAATCCAGATCAAATGGTTCTGGAGACTTTAACCAAAGGCAAACTCACAGAGCTGTGGGAAGGGTTATAGGAACCAATGGAATGTTGAGGCACCCAGAGACTAGCAACCTTGGGAAGCAGGAGACATGAACAAGGGAAGAATCATAGTGATTTGAACTCAGTAGGAACTGGAGCCACGAAGGAAGGGCCACAGAAAAGGGATGACCCAGTAGGAGTTTGTATTTGTTTTCTATTGCTGCTGTAATGAACTGCCATAAATTAGTGGCTTAAAACAACACAAAATCTATATCTTACAGTTCTGGAGTTCAAAATGAGTCTTGCAAGGCTAGAATCAAGGTGACAACAGGGTCACATGCCCTCTGGTTAGAATCAAGGCTAGAATCAAGGTGACAGCAGGGTCATATTCCCTCTGGTGGTTCCAGAGGAGAATCCATTTCCTTGCCTTTTCCGCTTCTAGAGATTGCCTGCATTCCCCAGTTCACGGCCTCTTTCTTGCATCACTTCAACCTCTGCTTCCATCCTCACACTTACTACTGACTCTGGTCCTCCTGATTCCTTATTTTTTTTTTTTTTTTTTATCTTTTTTGAGACAGACTCTCCCTCTCTCTGGGCCCAGGCTGGAGTGCAGTAGCACTATTTTGGCTCACTGTAACCTCCGCCTCCTGGGTTCGAGAGATTCTGCCTGGCCCGAGTGTCGGTGGCTCCATGCCCTGTAATCGCCAGTACTTTGGGAGGGCCGAGGCGGGCGGATCATGAGGTGCAGGAGATCGAGATCATCCTGGCTGAACACGGTGAAGAACCCATCTGCTAGCTAAAAATAAAAAAAATTAGCGCAAGTATGGTGGCAGGTGCCTGTAGTCCCAGGCAAAATGGGGAGGGCTGGAGGCATGGGAGAATGGGCAATGAACCCGGGAGGCGGAGCTTGGCAGTGAGGGCTGAATAGATTCACTAGCCTCCAGCTTGGCATCTCCAGCTCTAGTAGTCTGTAGGCAGTCCAGAGGCAAAGACTCTGTCCTCAAAACAAAAAAAAAAGAGAGATTCTCCCTGCCTCAGCTCTCCCCCTGGTGGTGATGTTAGCCGCCTGCCACAACATCCAGCTAATTTTGTATTTTAGTAGAGATGGGATTTCACCATGTTGACCAGGCTGGTTTCAAACTCTTGACCTCAAGTGATTTGCCCACCTCGGCCTCTCAAAATGCTGGGATTACAGGTGTGAACCACCATTCTCAGCTCTGATTCCCTCTTATAAGCATGCTTAAGATTACATTGGGCCCACCCAGATAATTCAGAAAAATCTCCCATTTTAAGATCCTTAACTTAATGATATCTGCAAAGTCTCTTTTGCCATGTAAGATAACATATTCACAGATTCCATGGATTAGCACCTAAACAATTGGGAGGGGGCACTATTCTGCCCACCACAGAGCTGTCATTGAATGGCACAGTCCCTGCCAAAAACGTGGAATCAGGGAGAGACTCTTCAGATCTCCTGCCAATGCTTCCCATGATCAGAATCTAATCAGCAATCAGCTACCAAGGGAGCTAGGAGATACTGTCCCCAGGGGTGAGAAGAGTATAAAATGGAAGAGTGGGTGTTGGATTGGTGGGAAAGAGAGAGATAATAACTAGCACAGTGACTATGACTTAGAAGGGATGAGGTTCACTCTGGAAATGCCTTTTACCTAGGTGATTCACCTAGGTAAATAAATGCCTTGGGGCATTTATCCTATCTCAGTTCCTGTTAAGGTTTCCTTGACGAAGGCTAGTCAGAGTAATAATCCTGACTTCCTCCAGCCAAAGTCAGCAGTGGATTAAAATCCTGCAACTATTTTCCATTTATACCAAACCTTCCTGTGTTTCAGAATCCAGCTTGAGCCTCACCTTCTCTGGGAATCCACTTTTGATGGCTTCAGACCACAGTAATTTGTTCTTGCATTTGTTAATCCATTAATTTATTCAACCAACATTTATTGATCATTTGCTCTTGTACCAAGCACTGTGCTAGGCACTCTGAGTACAGAGTTGAATGACACACAGTCCCTGCTCCCAAGAAAACCATAATCTGATAGGAAAGAAAAGAAACATAAATAGTCCCCAGGAAAGGATAAGTGGGGGAAACAGCCCTTGGAGCAGACCCTGAAGAATCTGTCAAATTTGAACCACAAAAATGGAAGTGAAGAACTCCTCAGGTGAGGAAATGTCATATGCAAAGGTAGGTGGTTGTGAAAAGTCTTGGGGTGTTCAGAGAAAACTGAGAAGTTTAAATAAATTGGAAAACACGGAGCACTGGGTAACTTCACAAGAGATAGGTCTGAAAATGCAGGCGGAGGCCAGGTTAAGAAGGACTTTGCATGCCAGCTAGGGATTTACAATATATAACAGGAAGCACTACAAGATTTTAAGCAGGAACCTGGAGTGATTACATGCTCATTTTAGCAAGCTGAGGTAGGGAAACCAAGTATGTAGAAGACTGGGTCTATTGGTTTCAAGGTGCATCCTTAGAGTCCAGGATTCCACACGACAGTAGGTTTAGGGTGGGAAGGTGTACTAGGGCACCTTTACCTTTATCCACAGCAACAATTTTCATCAGTTTTACACCTTAGACTTTTGTATAAAATTTAATTTGATGGAAGCATTTTGCTCCAAAATTGGTTAGATCTCACTGTGATGGGAGAGCCTGGATGAGGGTCTTGGCTAAAGTTGCTAAGTGAGGTTGATAAGTAAGCAGAGAACAGATATGAATCCCTCTTCTAAGGCTGCAGTGGCAAATTGGACACTGGGGAATAAAAAGGAGAAGTCAAGCATCACAGGGGTTTCTGGCCCTGGTTAGTTAAGTCTGGCTTTGTGGAAAGCTATTTGTTTAAATCTAGCATTGGGACTCCTGTTTCCATAGGCGTGGATATTGTGAAATAAAGCCAGTGTGCATTTGGTTCACTTAAGGTTAAAGGGACTTGTTGCCTCTGGGAAATGCCTTAGTGTTATGGAAATCAGATAATCATTCATTCATTCATTTACTCATTCATTCATTCAACAAACATACTTTGAACACTGCTAGGATCTGGGGACTTATTAAGTTGGTGCAATTTCTTTTGCACCAACCTAATAAAAATAGGTCAGAGAAAGTCCCTACCCTAACAGGATTCACATCCTGGGTTGTGGTCCATAGCAAGGGAACAAGCAGGGGAGGATGGCTGTGAGTGCCCCTGAAAAGAGCTGCAGCCACAGAGAACCTGATTGCCAGCGGGGAGACCACCCACTCCCCATTGCATGGCTTTCGTAGTCCTCCCCGTTCCTCCCTCTCCAACAGTGGCTGGTCTCAGCCTACCATCACAATAAAAAGGGCTGGGAAGACGCCAAGCCCTGTCTTTGCCCCAGTCAGGGAATTGCTCACTCAGCTGGGACTCAAACCTGAGACAATTACCGGCTTGTGGGGGAGCTTGGTGAGAAGACTCCAAAGGGTTTCTCTTTTCTTTCCTTTTAGCCTTTGAGAGCCACTCTAAAAATGTTGTGTTTCTACTTAATTAGAGTTCTCAAACTAGTCTGTATTTGACAAAGTAGAAAAGTGGAAGAATAAAATGCGTGGATTTTTGTTATGGTCCCAGATGACCAATGAGAATGGCCTCAAATTTTAAACTAATACAATCCAAATTGGGGGTGCTTAATCAGATGGAAGATCCTGGGCCAAGTAAGCAGGGCTATTTAGCAAACCAGGCAAAGTTTTCTTGTAAGCTGCAGACCAAGAGTTTTACAAAGAACCCACAAAAATTGCACGATTAAGCTGCTCCCACTCCCCTTTTCAGCATACATCTCTTCACACCATGAATGATTTGAAGCCTGCATGCTTTTGGATTGCCCTGGTGAAGATTTAGTTTCCAGCTCAAGAAAATCCATGTCAGAAAATCGTCCTTCAGCATTCTCAGAGGATACATAAAAAAGATTGCTACTGAAAGAACCCAATTTTGTTTTTCAAAATATATGTGCAAATAGACATTGAAAACAATATGGGCATGATATAATCAAAATAGTACAAATTGTCACGTATGGATAGAGGATAAAAATGATTTCTATTTTGGGGGAGGACTTTTTAATTTTCTTGTCAGCGAACTTCTTTTGTAATAATAAAAAATGAGTTTTTAAAGAATCCCTATGAAAATCAGTTTCCTTATCTGTAAAAAGGGGATAATCATGTTTCACGTAAGATACACGAGAATTTGATGACATAATATATACACTGATCTTGCCATAGACCCGAAAACATAGGAGATATCCAATAGATGGTAAATAAGCTGAGGTCGCATCAATCTATGCTATGTGTTTTAAAATTACCTTGTTTTTTAAATGAAAGCACAGAAAAGAAGTTTTACACAAATGTGGCAGAATAATTTATTAAGATATTAATTTTCAGTTCGATCTTGCTGCTGTAGGTATTTTTCCTTCTCCTCATCCTCTTACAGGAAGACAAACCGGGCGCTCCTTTGCCTCAGGGGCTTTGTGTGGAACTGTGGAAAACTACAATCCCTGCCATTAAGACACGGGATAGGAAATGCAATTTCAGCCTGTGGCTTTACAGAAACCTAAAGCCACTGAAAGGAATTATTCAAAGGATGCATCTATGCGAAGAGGGGGTTGCCTGCGGGGTAGGGAGGCGGGGCGGCAGGTTTGGACGTAAGGAAATGGAGAATACTTGGAGTTCAAGGATTTTAAGAGAAAGAGAAATGGAAGAGAGGTAAAGACTGCTTGAGACTCTTTAAGGAAAGGGACCAGGTTCCTACAGGTGCTGCTGGTATGTTGGGGGAACCTGAGCCTTATTTCTTCGCACAGTGACTGAGTAGGATCAAGTCCTATGACAAAAGGGCTCCGGGATGGCAAGTAAGATGATGTCTGTAATTCACTTTAAATGATTTCAGCATAGACCATGTGATTTTATGTATGTGATAGCTTAAGCTTCAGCTTTAGGGGCCATCAGTCGCCTATTAGAGACTTCCCACTCCAGGAGTGGTCGGCTGACATTAGACCAGAAAGGCTAACTTACAGAGGTGGTTTCTGCAAGCATGCCTTCAATGGTGTTCCAATCAACACCTGAGGCTTTCCTAATTCATATATAGTAAATATCAGAATGAATTTTCATTGGCGAAATTAGCGACTTGTTATATAGCAGAAGGAATGCCAGCAGTGGGCTATCTGTAGCAGATGCTCTTGGCAGGCCACCCACGTTCCCTCATCCTTAGACTTTGGCGAAACTGGCCCACTGCCAAATGCCAGCAGCTACCTAGCCTATGGGCTTTCTCTTGTCACCAGAGCCCACTTTCCTGCCTGCGTGACTCACCAAAATTGCCGGGAAATTGATTCCTTTTGAGTAGTTATCAAACGAACTTCTTCAACGACCCAGGGTTGGTACCCCCCGCTCCCTTACCCCTCTGTATTAGTCCGTTCTCATGCTGCTAATAAAGACATACCCAAGACTGGGTAGTTTATAAAGGAAAGAGGTTTAATTGACTCACAGTTCCACACACCTGGGGAGGCCTCAGGAAACTTACAATTATGGCAGAAGGGGAAGCAAACACATCCTTCTTCACATGGCTGCAGCAAGTGGCGCTGAGCAAAAGAAGGAAAAGCCCCTTATAAAACCACCAGATCTTGTGAGAACTCACACACTACCATGAGGACAGCAGCATCGGTGTAACTGCCCCCATGATTCAATTACCTACCATCAGGTCCCTCCCATGACATATGGGAATTATGGGAACTCAGGTGGAATTACTTGGAGGCAGATATGGTTTGGATCTGTGTGCCCAACCAAATCTCATGTCAAATTGTAATCCCCACTGTTGGAGGTTGGGCCTGGTGGGAGATGACTGGATCATAGGGGTGCTTTCTCATGAATGGTTTAGCATCATCCCTTTGGTGCTGTTCTTGTGATAGTGAGTTCTCACAAGATCTGGTTGTTTCAAAGTGTGTGGTACCTTCCTTTTCACTCTCTCTCCTGCTCCTGTCATGTAAGATGCCTCACTCTCCCTTTGCCTTCTGCCATGATTGGAAGCTTCCTGAGGCCTCCCCAGAAACAGAAGCTGCTATGCTTCCTGTACTGCCTGCAGAACCATGAGCCAATTAAACTTCTTTTCTTTATAAATTACCCAGTCTCAAGTATTTCTTTACAGCAATGCAAGAACAGACTAACACAGAGGCATGTGCTCTACCCCAGGCCTCAGCATTTTCCCTACAGATTTAATCTCTAGTTACCTGTAAAGGCAGCTAGCTTGACAACATTCCTTTTGGCCTTTCTTCCAAGGGCTTAATTATACACTCTCTTACTGGTGGTTTCTTCTCCTAAATGAACTACTTGCATTTAAACTCTAGCTTATGGGAGAGCTCAAATTGAGACAGGAACAGGCTATAAGAAGCTAGTAAGTCCTGTAGCCCATATTCACTGGCAGCTCTAGACTGTAGCTCTAAATGATTTTATATATGGCCTTAAATAGGAGAGATGCAATTGCATGATTCATGAATCCTGCCTCTAGAGTTTTGAGATTGCCCTCAAACGAACCTTTCAAGCAAGATGGTGATGGCTGAAGCACCTGAAAGAACAGATGCACATGGCTTCCTAAGGTTGTATGAACTGTTACTTTCCTCTAAACAATTAATAAATGTCCAGATAAATGATGAAATTTGTTCTAAGAGTTGTATTCTCTTGGCAGGTTATAGCAAGAGTAGCTAATGCTTCCCCATCGCAATATTTCTGAAGGCTACATTTACCTACCCAAAAGAACCCCAGAACTGTTCATTTTGTCATAGATTACTTTGCAACTGTATGGAAATGGGTTACTAAACACTGAGAGCCATGGTGTTCAGAGCCTGGGCAAAAGACTGGTCCAGCTTGTCCCTAAAATCCATAACAGCCTTCAAGAGCCCATGTGGGCCTCAGCAAGGAGTATGTATATATCATTGAGCATTTAACACACCCACACACCCCCAGATTCCTTCTTCAAGCATATGGATTGTATAAACTGCTCAAACCTTTCACACAGTCTTGCGAAGGGGTCATGAAGAATTATCAGTAGTCACTGAGATTGAATTTTCCACTGACTCAGAGCAGATTAAGTTAAATATAGTAAAATTAAGGTACAAATTACTTCCTGCACCCAGATTTGTAAATTAAAATCCATACTTACACACATTTGTAATTTACTCTGTCCATGTTTTTCTATGGTTAATCAAACCTATACTGTGTCGTGAGTTGCTGGATTTTCTAAAATGTTCATTGATTTAACCTGGTCTCAAATCCTCTCCCATCTCCATAGCTTATTCCCTAGACCAACTGTCTGTCATCTCTGGCTGGGACCTTGCCACGCCTTCTAACTGGTTCCCCCCACCACTAGTTCTTGCAACCCTCCACTGCATAATCTATTTTCCTCACTTAAACCAGAATGATCTTTCCAAACCCCAGCTCTGAGCATATAATATCATCCAAATGTTTTCTCATTGCTATGAAGGAATGAAGTAAATCCTATTAAGCATTTCAGGATGTGGCCCTCACTGGCCTCTCCTCAGCATCCCTATTTACTCTGCCCCAACCTTCCAAAACACACCGGGCCCCAGACACACTGTCTGTCTTCCATACCCAGAATGTAGCATAGACTTCCAATTTCTGGGTTTTTGCATGAAGTCATCCTCCTGTCTGAAACAATCTCATCTGCCTCACCCAAACCTTTTATCTAGTTATTCTCACCCTTCAGTTATCAACCCATAGTCTCTTCCTCAGGAAAGTCATTGCTGGCACATCGTAGTCCCCAGGTTGGATCAGGACTCTTGGTCACAATGGGAGGGTGAAAGATGGCTCTTCGAAAGATATACTATTCCCTGGAGCATGTACCTGTTACTTTATAAGGTGAAGACTTTGCAGACAGGATTAAATTAAGGATCTTGAGATGGGGAAGTTATCCCGGATTATCCAGGTGGACTCTACATGGAATAACAAGTGTCCTTATAAGAGAGAGTGAGAGGGAACACAAAGAGAGCCATGTGAAAGTGGAGCAGAGAGATTTGAAGATGCTGTCCTTGAAGACTGGCATGATACAGCCACAAGCCAAGGAATGCCAGCAACCCCCAGAAGCAGGAAGAGGTAAAGAATTTCTCCTAGAACCTCCAGAGGGAGCATAGCCCATTGATATTCATTTTGGATTTGTTGACTGTAGAAATAAAAAAGAATAAATTACTGTTGTTTCAAACCACTGAGTTTGTAGTAATCTGTTACAGCAGTCTTAGGAAACTAATACATTCACATAGCAGACATCACAGTTTATTATTTGGTTGAAGTCTGTTCATACCCTGAGATCAAGGGTTGTTAATCTGAGATCTATAGACCACAGAATTCAGATGATCCATTAATTTGGATATAAAAAATTGCATATTACATATTTATTTCTACTAAATCTTACTAAAATGTATCTTTTCCTTCTATTATGTATATAGACAGCAAACCACAATAGCATTGACTATGCTTGTGACTTTGTTACCAACAGATATCACAGCTATTTTCATAATACAGTTTTTGCAAGGATCTCAACATATTATTTCTACTCATCTCTACCATGAAATTACTTAGGCTCACCACTAGATCTTGTTATTTAATGCATTCATAAAGAAACACATATATTATTATATCACAAATGTGTTTTTTAAATATTTTGGTAACTACTGCAATATAAGTAGTTTCCTTCATGAGCTTAGGCATTTTATAGATTTAAAACATGATTCTGAGAAAGGGTCCATAGACCTCACCGATGTCAAAAGAGTTTGTGGCATGAATAATAGTAAGACTTCTGCACTGGACTCCATGTCCAGAAAGACGGAGACCCTGAGTGGTGTGCTCACCATCACATCCTGAACATCTAGAAGTACACCCACTGCATAGTAGTGCTTTGACAAATATTCATTTGATAAATAAATGAATTAGTAAACAAACCATGAAAATCTGTAAAGATGGGACAGAGAAAAGAAATTGAACACCAAGATCTCATCTTTCCTTTAGGAAGTCAACACATAGGGACAAAAGAACTAGAGCTCTCATTCAGAAGGCTTAATACTTCAGTCAGAGGTACAGAACAGTCTTCTTGTTTTGAAGAAATGTATCCTTTCTGACTAGGCCAATAATTTATCATATACCCAAGAAAGGAGAAGAAACTTTAGCTTAGTCAGCCAGTGTTCTAATTATCTATTGCTACATAATAAGCATTCCAAACTTAGTGGCAAAAACAACAACCATTTTCTTATGTTCATGAATTCTGTGGGTTAGAATTTTAGACAGTGAACAGCAGGGATGACTTGCCTTTGCTCTACAATGTTTCTGTTCCACAGTGTGCCTCAGGCAGAGGGACTTAAGGGGCTGGGTGAATCCATGGCTTGGGACTGGAATCATCTGGAGGCTTCTTCACTTACATGCCTGATGCCTGGGATGAGATGATTCAAGGCTGGGTTCTGCTGGAATTGGTCACCAGAATACCTACATATGACCTTTCCTGGTGACTTGGGCTTCTCTTAGTGTGACAGCAGGGTTCCGAAGGGGAGTGTCCTGAGGGGGTGTCCAGGGAACAAGCATTTCAAAAGACAGAGGAATCTGCATGGCATTTTATGACTTAGCTTCAGAAGTCACATACATAGTCACTTCCACTATACTTTTGGTCAAAGCAATCACAAGTCTGTTCAGATTCAAGAAGACATGAACCAGAACCCCCCACCTTGAAATAAAAATTTAAAGCTTTTCAAACACTTTAAAGCTACGTTTTAAAACACTAGCACAGCCAGGTTGGGGTAAGAGGAGTCAAAGGCAAATTACCCACGTATTTGAAATCCTATAGGAACTTCCCTTGAATGAGCTGGACCTTCAGCGAATGCAGATGAAGCTCTGGATGTTTGATATTGACTCAGTTCAGGAATGATTCATGTGATTGTTGCTGCCACATCCAGAGGATGAAATGAAAGGGAGGACAGCTGAAATATTAATCTATGGAGGCCTGTCTTTTCATGGGGTCTTATAAATTATACAAGGCGAGTCACTGGTTCTAAGTGGATTAGCTGCCCATCATGTAGGCAAGGTCATGGCCCTGTGCTCTAGTTAAGGAAGATTGTTTCCCTCTAGTTTAAATGATAATGTATCTAGAGAAACTTTGAACTCAAACACAAGTAGGCAAGCTAAGCTGAAATTTCTTATCATGAGACCAAATAAATTTCCCCTTTAAAGGCAGTGTGGTAATTTCTTAAATTCCAAAGGAATGAAGTCTGAAGTGAAAAATATACCAAAACTTTAGTTAGTTGACACTCATAGAATTTAAAGTTAACCAGCTTTCCAAATCTCTCTAAAGGTAGAAGCCTGGCTATAGTGACATCACAGTGGTCCATTCAGGTCTTTGAAAATTATTAGATAATTAGCATAATACTATTAACATAATTATAATTTTACAATTGTGTAATTATATATTGCATTTGAAGAGTTCCTTTAAATTTTACAGGAATCGTAACATATATTATCTCATTTGTCTTCAAAATCACACCTTAATATGGGAAAGAAAGTAAGACTATCTTATAGATAAAGAAAATGAGGCACTAAGAGGTTTAACACATTGTCTTAGGTTAGTCAACAAATTATTGGCAGACCAGACCCTAGAATCAACACTCCCAGCTTAATTTCCAGTTGACCATCTAATATTAATTGCTTCCATGGTGCCTGAGTGGACACCAGCTCCATTACTAGTGATGCTCATAATTTTTTCCTAGACATAGTCTCCTAAAGATCACAGACCACTTCTTTCCTAATCAACTTGTCTCTCAGTGTTCTCTAGGCATACCCTAAATCTTTTAGGGCTTGTGGCTCCTCAGAGCTGCTTTACACTATAATAAATGGCATCCTAGAAATCTTCCTTCCAGCTGCTGAGCTTATAAGACTAATGGTGACCTCAGATACCTCCTTGCACACTGCTGTTTGCAACTGATATTAACTCGGAGCCAATCCCCTCTTAAGTTCATAATTTAGTTAGTGGCAGCAGACAGTCATCTTACGGGTCATTTCAGTCCCTCTCTCCCTTCATGTCTAATCCATATGAGTTAGTCATTTTCATAAACATGTCTCTCAGCCAAAAAATAAAACTACCTTCTGATTTGCAGTGTTTGCCAATTTCTGTGGTGTAAATACTTTCAACACAGCTAATTTTTAGCTAACAATATGACATCATCAAACATGAAGTTGAGAAAGAGATGTATGTAATCAATTTTTGCAAGCTGGTGCAGCCAGCACCGTCACAGCTACTGACTCATCCCTCCTCTCCTCCAACCTTGTTGTGATTGATTTTGGTTCATCCTGAATCACTTTCCAGTAGGATTTATGCAGTATCCTTCCAGCTAATCTGTTTCTGTCCGTTCTTGGAATCCTACCACACCTATCCTCCATTCCCCACCTACTTACTGCTCAGCAGCCAAAGGAACTTTCAAAAAACATAAATTTGACCTTGTCTCCCTGATCCTTAATGCCCAAACCTGGCCCAGTATGAATCCGTAGACTTACTGGACAGTACACAAGTTCCCTCAAGGTCTAGAACAGTGGTTCTCTGTACATTAGAACCACCCTTGTATTTTAACTTTATTTTAAAATTTTGTTTATCATGAAGTTTTTGCATTAATTTTGATTTTTTAAATATTGCTTTGAAATGTTACTTATCTTGACTACTGAGTTGTTTCTTTTGGTGTCCCCTTAAATTTTGTACCTGAGGCAAGTACCTCACCCATTTCACGCCACTTCTTCCATTGCCACCTGGAGAGTTTTTCAAAATCCCTGTGTCAACGCAGCACTTCACGCTTATTACAATAAAATCTCTTGGGGTCAGGCATCCTTATATATAAAGCTCCCTGATACATTCTAATGAATAGCCAAATTTGAGAACCACTGGTCTTGCTTTCATGACTTCTTGGCTTAATTTCTTGCCATGTACCCCAACATTTTGAAGTCTAGCAACACCAAACTCTTTGTAAATTTTGGAATATTCTATACATTTTCATATTCCTGAGTAATTGTTGTTCTCTCTGCTCAGATATTCTTTTTTCTTCTGCTACCTACAGAAACATTATTTTTTGTTGCTTGTTTTCTCTAAAATGCTTTCCTGGGCTTCCCTCATCCCACTTAATCACTCACTGTATTAGTCACCTATAGCCGTGCAACAAATTACCACAAACTTAGCAGCTTCAGGCAACACACATTTACCATCACACGGTGTCTAGGGGTAGGGGAGCAGGAATCTGGGTGTGACTTAGCTCGATCCTTTGCTTCAGTCCTTCATGAGGCTGCCATCAAGGTATCAGTCAGGCCTGGGGTCTCATCTGAATGCTCATCCTTCCCCCTTCCCCTCCGTTCTTCTGCCATAAGGTGGGGACTTGAGGCTGGGGTATATTGCCAGTCATTTGCCTCTTCTCTCAGTTCAACTCTTGCCCTTCATGCCCTGCTCTGTTTCGCTCAGGATTGGAACCCTACAAAAACAGTTGTACAGGTTTATTTGCCAGTTGGCTTCCAGGCAGTTTATTCTAATGGGAAGAAGTGATGGGTACTGGGAAGGTGAGAGGGAGATAGAAGACATTTTTCTTTTTTCTATGTCTGGTGGCATCTTTGTCAGCAGTGGGTGGCTCCAGGCTCCAGTGACTTTGGTGAGTCAGAGGGGCCTCTGGAGTTTCAGCAATAGTTCTGTTCTAGCCATGTCAAATGTTCCAGCCACGTCAGTGGTGAGCAGACCCTGGACTCCAGGCCCCGAACTCTGTTGTTCCAGTGTAGAGGTGTCTGTGACTTCCTGCAGTTAGTTACTAATCTCTGGGTTACCTCATGTCACAGGTTGGGTTCTCTGGAAGCTGGCACCAAGATAAAGTCTGGCATGCAGGATATTTATTAAGAAGTATCAATTGTGGGAAGGAGTTGGAGAAAGCAGAATTGGGCAGATGGAGAGTCAAACTGTGATGCAGTTCTGGTGAAACTTTGGAGACTCCCACAGGGATATCTGGAGTGTATAGGGCCCATCAGTAATCCAGTAGTGGGCCAAAATGGCACCCTGGGAGGGTGTGGCCTTGGGCAAGGTGCTGTCTGCAGCTGAGGCAAGCCCTGAAGAGGCTGACAGCCAGAGGCTGCTTGCCCATAGCACTCCCAGCAGCTGAGACAGCAGATTCTTCCCTGAAGGTGGTTCTGAATGGAGTGTCATGATTGCCACTACACATCTCTTCCTCCTGCCCATCCAACACAGTTGTAACCTGTTCTTTGTATTCAGTTTCCTCTGTTTTGAAACACCTAGAGTACTTTAGGCTGTCTTGGCTGAACATTAACTTATACGAAAGGCATAGTTCTCTATGAAATGAGGAGGTCATGATTCAATGGCAGTTACTCCCAGACAGCAGGAGCAAACAAAATTTCTTTCGATGATAGAAGGAGGAGCCTCAGAAAGAGAGAGAAGGGTGAGGGGTCAGATGTCAACATGCTCACTTCCCTCACACACCCACAAGGGTCAAATATGGGGTGGGCATCAATGGAGAGAATCACAAACACTAAGAGAGCTTTGGAGGACCAGCTATGGTCCTGCAAAGATGGTAATTTTAAATTGGAAGAAAGAACAAAAGAGGAGGGAAAAAGACCCATGCCAACCGGTCAGCCCCTCTTTAAGAGCTTTCCCAGATGCTCCACTCAGTGACCAATAGAGGCTGCAAAATGTGGTTTTGGTTTGGCTGTGTTGCTTCCCCAAATAAAATAGCATTCTGTTTGTCAAGAACAAGGAGAGAATGGGTACTTGGTAGGCAATTTGCAGCCTTTGACACAGATGGTGATAGTGACTTGGCAAATTTTGAGTATATTCTTTCTGGCCAAACCTAAAAGTTGACATACTTATGGCCATCCCCCTGATTTTAAAAAATTGTATTGGTCTGTGAAACCCAAAATCCAAACTCACTGCTCTTATTCATTTTCCTGTACAGGCTTGGGCTAGGATACATAATACATTGATTAAAATTAGTAAATGTGATCAACTCATCTAGGCTGATCTGCTAATCTGCTGATGAGAAAAGACTCCAGGACATTCACCCACCACCCAGGCAGCCTTCCCTCCTGCTTCTCTCAAGTGACCATGTTTTATCTGTGGCCTTTGGAGCCTCTTCTGCAGTCCCAGAAAGAGGCCCTTAATATTGGATGTGGCAGCCGTGTTAGAGAGGAAAGTGGCACAGTATCCTAGGGCTCTCTAGACTTTGGGCCCATCTCCTGCCCCTGCTTGCTCTACCCTGTGTCCCAGTCATCTAATTCCTGGCATTAATCCAGCAAGCCTTATCCCTGTGCCCTTCTTTGAGTTGGACCTACTGAGAGTTATATTTCTTATCAATCACCTATGACTATGTAGGAAAATTCTTTCTATCTCTTCAGGCCCCACTCATATTACCTCCTCTGTAAAAGTTTCTGAGATCTCTGTAGCTGGACATAACCCTTCCACTTTGAGCACCCAGAAACCTCACTGGTACTTTATTAGGACAAGTATTATGTTTAATTTGTCATGTGGTTATTTGGGTATGAGCTTGATTTCTTTAAGTCAGAATCCTTATTTTATTTATCATTGTAAGACTGGAACCTAGAATAGTACCTAGTACATAGGAGATACTTAATACATGTTTTTTGAAAGAATAGACATGTAATCAATGCAGAATAAATAAATATTATCATTAATGAATGCAGGTTAATGGATAAATGTATACTAAAAGAAATGGAGAAGAAATAAATTTAAAAAATGAAAGGAAGGAAGGAAAGAAGGAAGAGAAAGGAGAGAGAAAGATAAAGAAAAAAGAGTGAATGAACGAGTGATCCTGCAGTTCATTCTGGGTAAGCCTCCACTGGCATGGGCATTGACAGCCTCCAGGGTGGATAACTCACAGACTCAGCAGTACTTCTACCTTCTTTTTGTCAGATTTTCCCTGACAGGAACCCTCTCTTGTCATTGCCCATTATCTTTTCTATCTCTGAGTTGCCTTGTGTCCGCTTCACCACAGATAAAGAAGGGAATTTAACTTAGCAGGCTCAGCATGATCATTGGATAAGAGCAAGCCTCAGCTGCCTGCAACTAGAGGGCAGCTAGAATGACCACCTGAGTGCAGGTATCTCCAAGGCAGACAAAGACAGGATCAGAATCCAAGAAGGTCCGGGCAGGCTGGACCTGTCATTTAATGTGAGGAAGTCTCGAATCTTTCTGCAACTGGGACAAAAGATCAGGCCATATTTCAAGGCAAAAAGAAAGATCTACCTTGGCAAAACACAAAGACTCATATTTGTTGGATTTTACACTAAAATGACAAAACGCTGCCAACCAAGCAACCCACTAACCAAATAAGCAAACAGATAAAGCAAAGCCAAGTAAAACAATCCCTGACACCTTAACTTGGAAAAGCAGCTTTTTGTTGTTGTTGTTGTTAGGGTAAACCTTATCTTTTCCAAGACTGCATTTGTTTTCAGCAGGTTTCACAGAAATGTAAGGGTAAGCTACAGCTCTCTGATCCTGATAATAATTGGAATTCTCTCTCCTTCTCTCTTACTCTGCTCCTTACCCAATCCCCTATCTCCCTCCTCTCAAGATTTTTGCTCCGTCTCCCTCTTTCGCTTTGTGCACCCCAATCCCTTCCCGTCTCTCGCAACTGGGTGAGGCACTAGTGCCATTTTCCCTCTCCAAGGTGTTGTCCTTTGATCAGGAAAGAAGTAGCAATCACAGATCCCACAAAAAAAGGCCCACTTTGACAGCTGTGGTGTCAGTCAGGACCTACATTTCCCTCCTGTGATATCAGACCTAGGGCTATAATCAGATTGAGTATTTGGGTACAGAAGACATTTCATTTCAAAGCATTTAACAGGCATTAACTAATCCATCCTCGCTGGTGAGGGAGGTGGCTTCCCGCTACCACAAAGATGTAGTCAGATCCTCAGCTCCTTAGCACACACACTTCTCTTTGTGAAAGGGGAAAAAACGAGAGGAAAGCAAAGTAAGAACGTGTCTGCCACATTAAATTGGTATTCCTTGTGTAAGTCTTGTTTCCTAGAAAGGCACCTCCTTATCAGATTCCAGACCTGAGTCACACTTTCTTCTGTTCAGGCATGAACTGAGCAGAGGCAATTATTTCCACCCATTTCTCCTTCCAGTTATTAGAAATGCCAAGGGGAGGAAAGTGTTTCTATATTGAAATTAATAAAACAAAAATCCAGATCTCCACCAACACTGGAATGAGGTGGCGACATGCAAATGACACAAGGCAAGAAGCAGGCTGATTGGTGCTTCTCTCCGGATATGGTGATTTCAATAGCAGGCTGAACTCTGAGTGACTGAGAGAAAGCCTGAAGATAGATTATTGAGATCAAGACTCTCAGGATATGGTGTGTGTGTGTGTGTGTATGTGTGTAAGAGGAAGTGGGAGGGTGGGTGCATGAGACCAATATCACATGTGGGTGCGCCCCAGCCCATTATTCGAAAAACAGCTGTAGTCATCCAAACAACCTTCTGCAAGAAGACAGCAGAGCCTTGGAGATAAAATTGGTTTTCCTATTTTTAAAATGTTCTGTCTTGTAAATTCTCCAGGTAGCCTTCAACCGTATAAGGCTCAAGGCCACTGAGAGCTTCTAAAGTTCAGTGTATCTGCATCTTTGCCCACAAATACATGCCTTTTTTCTAAAAACTGGGGCATCATGGTTTAATTGTTCTAAAGATCGAAACTACTGATCTTAGTGTTGGCCAGGGATCTCATATCCCTGAGCACCTCCAGCACATGATGGAGACCTTGACTATCTGGTCACACAACGACAGGTACCACATTTCCATGAGGACATCTGGAGATGCCACCTCTGCTTTCTCATTCCCTTAGAGTTACAGAATTTTGAAGGTAGGAGAGCCAGTAGAGATCACTTGAGGTCCAACTGCTTATTTCATAGGTGAGGAACCTGAAGCCTACCAAAACTTAGGGGTTTTCAGAAGACACTCAGCTAGGCCTCAGTGCATGGCTCTCTCTAGTCTACTCCCAGGCCTCCAGCTAAGAATGTGCCAGTATAATGCACTAAAGTCCAGATTCCTTTCTTCTCAGCGAAGTCAAATAAATAGCAAGCTTCTTGAGGGCACTTCAAGAAACTTCTTGGTTACTTTGCCTGCATTTGCCATATCTTCTTCTCAAAAAAGTCCCTTCCGAGTGGACAGCCAGCTCCATAACCCCATTTGCTTCCTCTCTTAAAGGGACCAAAAAAGTACAACAGATCTAAGATGTGCCTATTGATGTTCTTTTTCAGGAATTGGGAATTTGGTCACAGCAACTTAAGTAAATATCTGTTATACACAAATGGAAAAAACATGTCTATCAGTCAGGGTTCTCTGGAAAAACAGAACTATATATATATAGAGAGAGAGAGAGAGAAGGAAAGAAAAGAAAGAAAGAAAAGAAAGAAAGAAAGAAAGAAAGAAAGAAAGAAAGAAAGAAAGAAAGAAAGAAAGAAAGAGAAAGAAAGAAAGGTAGAAAGAAAGAGATTTGTTATGACTCATTGGCTTACATGATTTGGGGGGCTGAGAAGTCCCATGATCTGTAATCTGCAAGTTGAAGGCCCAGGAAAGCCAATGGTACAGTTCTAGTCGAAGTCCAAAAGGCTGAGAACTGGAGAACCAATGGTGTGTAAGTCTCCATCCAAGTCCAAAAGTTTGAGAACCTGGAACACCAATGTCAAAGGGTAGTAGAAGATGGATGTCCCAACTCAAGAAGAGAGAGCAAATTTGCTCTTCCTCTGCATTTTTGTTCTATTTTAGCCCTCAATGGATTGGATGATGCCTGCCCATATTGGTAAGGGCAGATCTTTACTTGGTCTAATGATTCAAATGTTAATCTCTTCCAGAAACACCCTCACAGACACAACCAGAAATAACTGTTTCACCAGTTACCTGGGCATACTTTAGCCCAGTCAAGTTGACATGTAAAGTTAACTGTCACAACATGTAAGATCCCTTAGGGTGTTGGATTTTTCCCATGTACAAGGAGAAATAGAAAATGTCTGTCATTTTGACAGAAGGAGGCCATCACAGAAGATTTAATGGCATCATAGACAGAGGAAGTCAGGAAAAAAAGTGACTCACTACCTAGTTCTCAACAGATCTTAAGTTCTGGCTCCAGTCTTCATGAGCACTGTTGCCCTTCCTGCCCTTGATTTCTGGGAAACAACCACAAATCCTTCCAATACATGCTCCTTTCTGCTTAAGGTAGTTTGCATAGATTTCTGTTACTTGCTCATAAGTCCATGCGTTTTACTCATACTTTCATTGCCAACATCTAATGCAGTGCTTTCTGTATCAATCACCTATTGCTGTATAACAAATCACTCCAAAACTTAGCAATGGAAAACAACAAAAAATTATCTCACAGTATCGTATGATCAGAAACCTGGGTATGGCTTAGCTGGGTCCTCTGGCTCAGTGTCTCTCATGAGGCTGCAATTAAGGTATCACTGGGGCTGTAGTCTCATCTCAAGACTCAACCTGGGGAGGATGTGTTTCCAAGTTCACTCACATGGACCTCTTTAGAGGGTTGTCTCATGACATGGTAGCTGACCACCTCCAGAGCAAACAACACAAGAAGGTATGAGAGAAAGCACCCAGAACTGAAGCCATGGTCTTTTTATAACCTAATCTTGCAAGAGACATCTCATCACTTCTGCCATAATCTATCCATTAGAAGTGAGTTACTAGGTCCAGCCTATACTCAAAGGGGAGACTATTTCACAAGCGTAGGGATGAATACTAGGAAGCAGGGATCTTGGGAACAAGACTCTTAGAGACTGCCTGCTACACCTTCCTAGCTCAGATTAATATCCAATTACAATTTTCTGAGTGCATATTTCTCATAGGCACTCTGTATTTTGGGTGCCTTTTGGTCTCTTCCTTATGTTTCTGGAGTACTAGCTGATTGAATAGAGGGTACTTAAGCCAGTACCCTTTCTAAGAAGTACATACAATGACTAGGGAACAAACTTCTGTCATCTAGATTACAACTTCCTGGAAAGCAGGAACTATCATTATACTTCACAATCCTATGAACATCATGGATAATTGATAAAGATCCTACTGTTGGATGAATGGATTTTTATGATACAGCAAAAACAGCTCTGACCTGAATTTCCAGCACTCAGGTTGTAGATATGGCTCAGGGTTTGACCATGTTGATGTTGGGTGAATCAGGACTTTGTAGAGACTCAGTTTTCCCCCATTAAAACAAGGAGATTAGACCAAATATTTAAGGCATACAGCAATATGTTCTAAAGAATTCCTCCTCATTTAAATTTCCTCTGGGGAAGTATATCAGACACTTCTAAAGACCCTCATCATCCCCTTGGCCCACCTCCAGTTTCAGCCTCAGCTGCTATGGGCAGACTTACCTGTAGCCGAGGGTCTGTCTTCTTTCTGCCCCTGAACTTTCACTACTTATGTGAAAGTTTGCCTTGGTCATGTGCTTGTGTAGCTCAGAAATGGGAGAAAGTTAACATCCTCAGGGACAATCCTCATCAGAGTCAGACAGTGGCTAGTGAATAAATGCCCCAGCCTCCTGCCCTTCCAGTGGACAATTCTACAAGGCATTCTATATGCTTTCCTGGGAAATCAGTCCTGTTGCCCTCCATTATATTGATATTTGTTCCTAATCTGTCTTAATCCTTTCTTTTTTCTCCATTCATTCACTTTACTTCTTCACTGGGATCACCTTTGAAATAAGCTACCTTCACCCAGGACTTTGTGTCATGCTTTGCTTTCAAAAGGACCCAAACTGAGAAGATAAACTATTTCTTTCTCCATCCAGCCTCTGCCATGAAGGCTAAACCATGAGGAAACTTGGATCAGGAAGACAGTATATGTAGCAAGAGTGAAGCCTCAACTAGACCAGAAAATCCTGCTGTTTCTAGCTCTGTTTGGATGAAAGTTTCAGAGAGGGAAATTGTCTGATTGGAGTGAAGGAAAAGCCAACGGCAGAAGTGCAGTCATTTTACTCTCTGTCTGGGACTCCAGGAGGAGCCAGCGTAGCATTGTGTACCTGCAGTAACCTCAAGTAGCTACTGATGAGGCAGAGAGCAAGTAGAGTTAGCATTCCTGAGCTATCCTGGGCTCCATTTGGCACACAAAAGATGTTAGAAATGCTCAAAGGCCTCTAGGGGAACATAGATGTTGGCAAGACACAGGCCGAAGAGCTCAAAAAAGGAAAAAGTTCTAGAGTCAAGTGAGTGGATTGGGCCACCTGAATAGGAGATTGAATAGAGGTCATGGCCATGTCTCAGGGGACATTCAATAGCAGCCAGGGCTGAGTAGGGACCGAGTCAGCAGACAGGACACCACAGGTTCACTAACCAGGGATTACAGCAGTTGTCAGCGTTGTGGGACATCTGTTTTGGTGGAGACATGAAGGGCCCAGGAATTGGAATGATAGCACTGTATAGATACCCTTCCTCCACCACCAGAAGGATGTGGCATGTTCCCACCCCATACCCAGGTACCATCTTGGAGCAGATCAAGTAAAGGAAAGCAAACTGGAGAGAGAGCGACTGCTCTGTTTGAGTATTTGTTCCCTTCAAACCTCATGCTGAAACTTGATCCCCAGTGTTGGAGGTGGGGCCTAATGGGAGGTGTTGGATGGGGGTGGATCCCTCGTGAATGGCTTGGTGCCATTCTGGAAGGAGTGAGTGAGTTCTCACTCTATTAATTCCCTTGAGAGCTGTTTGTTAAAAGAGCCCAGCGTCTTCTTCCTCACTGTCCTGCTTTCTGTTTCACCATGTGATCTCTGCACCCATCAGCTCCCCTTTGCCTTCCACCAAGAGTGAAGGCAGCTTGAGGCTCTCACCAGTTACCTGATCTTGAACTTTTCCAGACATCGGAATTGTGTGCCAAATAAAAACCTTTGTCTTTATAAATTACCCAGTGTTAGGTATTCCTTTATAGCAACACGAAACGTACTAAGACAAGGACTATTTAAAGTCAAGGAGACTGAATTTCCAAAAGAGAGTGTTTCAATTATTGGAGTGGACTAGGCTTACCAGATCAGAACCAAGTTTTGTACCCACTTCCAGTTCTGTGGGGTCCACTTTGTGTGTGTGAGTGCATGACTATCTGCTTTAGAAAATTTTCTTGACCATGTGATTGGAGTGTGGAGAAATACTTAAACTCCTCCTGGGTGCTGGTTGGACAGACAGTAGCAGGGGCTCAACCACAGATAGAGGGTCTCTCAGCTGGGGCAGCTTTCCATGCTCAAGCCAAGCTCATTTGGACTGGAAATGCTACATCAGCTGCAGATTCACCTCCAAATGTCTGGTTTTACCTAGGAAGCGGAAGTCAGGGCCTGCCCCTGGCCAGCCTTCTCTGGAAGATTCTTGCTAACACACTCAGCAAGAACTGTGAAGGGAGGATGGGAGTAGGGAGGATGGGAGTAGGGAGGATGGCAGCATCTGCCCCTTTCATCTCCTTGGGCAGTCGCTATTTCCCTTCCCCCATCTCAGAATATCAAGGCTCTCTGCGTCCCCCTGTCTTTCCTGGCCTCCTCTGGGACACCTTCTCTACCATGACAGTTGCTGAGGGTTCCCCAGGGCAGGTCGAAGCATGATTTGCTTTTCAAGCTCTGCCCACTTATTGATCTCCTGTCTGAGAAATGTCAGCAGCAGCCGGGAGCTCTCCCCGCTAAGGCACTTAGCTTGGAAGCCTGTGGTATCTGCCTGTATAAACCCTCCTGCCTCCTGCCTGTCTGGCTTTAGAACTATCCCCACCCCGACCTTGGGAAAAGTCTTCTAAGACGAGATGGCAAGAATCAAACAGCAACGTGCTCTGAACACTGGGATGGGAACCAGATTTAAATTGGGCAAAAGCCGTAAGCTCAGAGCCAGTGCATTTCACTTCCTGCCATCCCTCCCCCTCTCAGCATCTTGTCGTGAGCAGGTAGGGAAGGAAATCTTCCAGAGAAGGCTGGCCAGGGGCAGGCGCTTGGCCCAGGAGTCAGAAAGTAGGGCGCTGATCCAGAAGCTGGGCGGATAAAGGCAACCCATTATTTCAACTGCCATCCCCTGGCTCTGCACCCCCACCTCCATGCAATTTAAATGCAGGATTGCGAGGAGGGGAGGGGAAGAGAAAGAGACTGTGTTTAGTGGTTAAATCTTTTAAAGTTTAAGTGCATAAACAGGGCCTTCTCCGTATCTGTCTATAGCAATTCTCATGACAGTTACAGCAAAATTACAGAAACTGGGTCGTTTATATAACCCTTTGTATTGTCAAAGCACATTAAATGTCTGCTTTCCTGCACCCTGCTGAGCTGTCTTCAGCTGTCAAATCCCCATACTGCAGCTCAACACACTGAGGGTAAAGGACTCTGGCAATGCACACATGGGGAATACCGGACCCTCAGGTGCAGCAAATGTTTTGAAAAGGAGATTTAAATTTCCTCTGCACAGGAGTCCCGTGGTTTAAAATGTATTGAATTCTCTGCTTTCCAGCCAAATGCTTTGTCACCTGGCTAGTGGGCTTTTTTCCCCAAAATGAGCAAACACGACATTTGTTTTTTATTCTGTACAGGGTTGAAAGAGCTCATTCATCTATTCATTCATTTGAAAAAGATGTATTGGATGTTTTCTAAAATCCTAGTACTACAAATAATATGCAGCAGCCACTGTTTTAAGGACTTTCTATGTATTAACTCTTTTAATCCTGATCTAAACCAATAAGGTAGGCACTATGATTATCCACATTTTTTAGATGAGAAAACTGAGGTACAGAGAGGTTTAATGGATGCAGATGTCCCTTCAGGACGGTGGCACTTATTCCCCCAGCTGCTGGGAGTGTTGACATGGGGACAGTTCACATTGACTGTCCTTTCAGAAAACACTTTTAAGGTCACACCCCTTCAGGGGGGCAGCCCACATTCAATGACAGGGTTATGCAGGGGTATAAAGGCTCATTGCCTCACTTGGATGCTGGACAGTTCAGTGAGGCTACCCCAGCTCCAGAGGTCCCAGGGATTCAATTGAGGTCTCCTTTGTGACCACACTGCAGCAGCTCAACTCCTTCCTTGACCCATCCCTGCCTTCTTTACTCACCCACTGCTGCTGATTCCAAGGGAACGCCTCAATAAACCTCTTGCACTCACATCTCCATGTCCACCTACATCTCACAATGTGCTTCCCTGTGATCCCACCAGATGTAAGAGGATAAGTAACATAACATTTATCAAGGTCACAGGCTTGTGGCCAGTGGATGTCATTTTAACCTTCTTACTTAGCTACCACTATCTCATTTACTGAGCAGCTTCACGCTGCTCATCCTGGGGCCTGGCACTGTATCCGCATTCTTTGACGCATTTAATCCTCCAGCCTCAGAGGTATCACTATCCCCATTTTACATATAGGGGACCTGAGGCTTAAGATGGTAAGTAAGGGGTTGAGGCTTCAGCAGGACTTGAGCCTGGGTGTGTCAAACTCCAAAGCCCTGGCTTTCTTGGCAGCTCCAGCTCTAGCCCCAGCCATCCATCCACTGTTCATGGGAATGAACAGTGCAGCAGTTTTCAATGATACTTATATCTCACAGAGATCTTTGAACTCTCGGAGACGGATGGAAAGGAAGATGTCATCACCTTAATTTTATTGGTGAGAAAATTTAAGCCCAGGGAAGTTCAAAGGAACTTTGAACTCTGTCTGTTGGTAATGCAGCAGAGAGTGGCACCCAGGTCTCTAATTTCTGATGTCTTGCAATTGTCCCTGCTAATGCTCCCCAGCCAAAATTTTAGGTTGAGAGCAGGGCAGGATGCTCTTCTATATGAGACTTTGCCCCTGCTCAGGAAGTGGGACCATCCATACCTTCACTCTGCCTCTCTGCCTGGACTCCAAGACTCTAGAATTTTGAGAATCTGGGCAGTTGTCAGCCACATCAATGCCGTTACAATCTTTCCCTTAGTAAAGTTCTTGCACACATGGCTCCTCTACCAGGGCTAAGCCTCACTCTAACCTTGTGAATCAGGTAGGGTGGGCTTTATATTCCCTATTTCACAGATGAGAATAATGAGACACAGGCTAAGGATCATAATCACCACCTGGTCCATGGAAGAACTAGGACTTGAACGTAGGACTTTTCATTACAAGTCCAGTGCTCTTTCCACCCTGCCCTGCCCTAATTGATCTCCTCAAAGCCACTTCCTTTCATTGGCTCCCTTCCTGTTGTGCACATATATATCAGGAAGTTAATTTCTGGAGGAAGCAGAGCAGACAGACCAATTGAAATATACCTCATGTGGTGTGATTTGTGGAGCTCTGGGAAGCTCCCCTCTTCCACCACTAACATCTAAAATTTTCCACTATTGTCAGTCCTGAGAGCTAATCATTGCCTTTTCCCTAGAACCTTCTTTTGACATACAAAAGCCAACTGGAACTCCTCTACACTGCTAATGGGAAAGTAAAATGATAAAACCAACTTTCGAAAAGTTACGTAGCTTCTTAAAAAGTTAAACATATGCTTATCATTCCACTCCTAGGTATTTGCCCAAGAGAAATCATATGTAAAAAGACTTGTAGATGAATTGTCAGAACAGCATTATTTGTAACATCCCAAGCCTGGAAATAACTCAAATATCCATCAGTAGGTGAATGTACAAACCAATAATGGTATAACCATATTTTAAGCAATATAAAATAATAAACTATGAATACATGCAACGTTGTGGGTGAATTTCAAAAACATGTTTAACAAAAGGAGCCAGACACAGAAGGATTCCACTTACAGGAAGTTGTAGAACAGGCGAAACTTATCTATGGTGATAGAGGTCAGAATAGTGGTTGTTTTGGTGGGGGGAGGAGGAGGTTTTGACTGGCAAGGAGCACAAGGAATTTTCTAGAGAGATGGAAATTTTCTGTATCTTGGTGGGGTAGTGGTTGCATGGGTGTATACAATTGTCATCAAACTATACACTTAAAATGGGTGCATTTTGCTGTATGCTAATTATACATCTATAAAACCAATTAGAAAATAGGTCATTGACACCTTAGATGTGATACTTTTAACCTGGGGTTCCAGTAGTCTCTGGTATTCATAAAACTATATGCACTTTCGTGAGCCTTAGGTATGTTTTACAGAAAAAGATTTCGAATTTTCCTCGGGTTCTACTTCTATAATAGTGTCTGCGTGTCTGCAACTCATTTAACACAGATACATAAGAAACAAAGCACCTCAAATAACCATTCTGTGTTACAAATCCAGCAGACAATTTCTGTCACAGAACTCTGCAGCCCTTTGGGGCTGGATTCCTGGGGACTCAGGGTCACGGTGAAAAAGGGAAAGGTTCCAGAAGGAAATACAGACCAATCTCACATTGTGGATGAGAAGAAAGGGCTGAGGGTCAGTTCTGAGACTGAAGAATCACCAGGTATTTAACCTTGTCTGCCAGTAAGATGGCAGAGAAGCCACAATTGCTCAGGTGTCTGTGACTTATACAGGTTTGAAATCACAATCTTGTCACGCCTGTTTAAACCACCACGACACAGTGAAGTATTTCTGTGCTGTCAGATGTGGGAGGGAACTGTGGACACCATCATACACACCTCATTCCCTTGGGAACTGGGGAGCTTGGAAAATTCTGTCCTGGCAACAGCCTCCTTAAAGCAATCATCTCAGCCCTCCAGATTTAAGCTGGGATGAGGATTGAGTTTTGTTGGAGCAGCACCTGGTGTACGAAAACACGTGAGTGTGCCTGTGTGTGCACGTGCACACACCAGCAAGAGCTGGGGAGGCCGTTTGCAAGATATTTCAGAAACTAGCAGCAGCAGCAGCACTTGGGAAGTTGAAACGCTGAAACCTGTGAATCAATCCAAGTACAAAGCTCTCAGTTTCTAATTCGGTACCTGTTTCCAACACCTTGCAAAGAGTCAATCTGTGCAGAACCTCACGCTTTTGGCATTTCTGATATTCAATTCTAGGAGGATGCAGTAACAGCAGGTGTCTAAGCCACTGATTTCTTGCAGAAGATCTTAAACCATCAATGACATCAAATTTGCTCTTGTAAAAATACTCAGGAACTTTTTGTTGTCCACATTTGGAAGCACTCAATAAAAAGTGAAAACTTTTGTCTTCTATAGCCTATGGTTAAAGCAGACCCAGGGAGTACTTTTACTCATTCTTTTAACATATATTTATCAAGCATCTAGTACGTGTCAGGCCCTGAGCACACAGCAGGAAACATGACAGAGGAAAAAACCAAAACATTTGCCCTCATGGAGTTCGTATTCTAGAAAATTAATGATTAGGTACATTATATAATATGTTAGATAATCTGGTAGGAGAGAAGTAATGCACAGAAAGGCAAAGGTGAGGTTGCAAATTTAGGTTAGGTGGTCATGGAGTCTCACTAAAAAGAAGACATGTGAGGGAGCCTGCTTTATGAATAGCTGGAAAGACAGTCCCAGGGAGCAAGATGGCCAGTGCAAAAAGGCCATGAAGTAGGAATATTCTGGGGTATTAGGGGAACAACAAAGAGGCCAATGTGGCCATAACCAAATGAGCAAGGGGGACTAGAACTATGAGATGAAACTAGCAAGGCCAGATTGTGAAGGTCTCGGTAGGCCATTATAAGACTTGGGTCTTGAGTCTGGGTGAGATGGAGGGTTCTGAGCAAAGAAGGGATTTACTTGAATTTAGGTTTTAAAAGGTTCACTCTGGCTGATGTGCCAAGAATAGACTACACTGCAAGGGCAGAAGCAGGTTGACTACAATTTAGAACATTTTAATTTTCATATACCTAGTATGTATTCAAGTGAAGTGTTGAGTTTTGTTTTGGATGTGCAATTCTGGAGTCAAAGGGGGAAGTCTGGGCTAGAGGTATAAATGTGGGAGATATTAGCATATGTATTCTGTTTAAGGTAATGAGACTAGATTGAATCACTAAAATTGTGATTGGTGATTGAGAATGGAAGGACCAAGAACTCAGACCTAAGTTGCTCCAGCATTAAGTGGTTAAGATAATTTCTTAAGAAAATCCCTTCAGTGTGTTTTTTTTTCTTGAAAACAAAAACAGCCAGATTGAAACATGCAAAATTATCTTCAGATGGCAGTAATCACGGTGATAACTGACAGTAAGGTGACAGTCATTTTCAAGTTTACCTAGCCTACAGAGAAAAAAGGAATCATGGAATAGTGGCCTGAGAGATGTTTAAGAACCCCAATCTGGTATCTATGAATGGAAGAACTTATGGATTGATTGTGTTATATGATAATTAATTCTTTTCTTTTTCTATTTAGCTGCCAAAGACCTCCACTGGTATCACTGCTTATGGACCAGTTGTGTAGCATCTGTGATGGGGATAAAATAACCCTCATTTCTGAGATTCCTGACACCCTAGGATGGCTCTGTTTTATCTAGACATGCCGGCACATTTTTGTTTTAGAATGTTCTCCTACTTCATTGTGACACTCTCCAATCAAAAAATTCTCGAAACTTTATTTCCAGTCACCCTCAAACTGCATATGCATGGTTCTGATCTTAATCAGCATACCAAAGACTTTGAGAACTGAACTAAGAAATAGATCACTGGCCAGATCCCAGACAGGCCACAGTGGTTCACACCCAAGACAAATCTGAAGTGCACTACAAAGCCTTAGAAAACTGAACTGACATAGGAACCATAACCCAAAGAAGGAAGATGGTAATTTGTAGCCTGATCCTAACTAGACCAAGTGCCTGCTAAAACAAAAATATCAATATCCTCTATAAAATTTAATCAAGACCCAGGGTCTTATAGTATAATACTCAAAATATTCAGGAAACAACTTCAAATTACTCAGCATACCAAGAACCATAAAAATTTCAACTCACATGCGAGAAGACAATCAACAGATGCCAACGATGAATTGAAGCACTTGTTGGAATTACTGGATAAATATTTCAAAGCAGATACTTAAAAAGTGTTCAAGTAAGCAATTGCAAACACTCTTGGAACAAATCCTAAAACAGAAAGTCTCAGTAAAGAAATAGAAGCTATGAAGAAGAACCAATGGAAGTTTCACAACTGAAAAATAAAATAATTGAAATTTTAAAACTTCCAGGATAGACTTAATAAGAGAACAAAAAGTCTGTGAATGTGGAGATAGATCAATAGAAACTATACAATCTGAATAATAGAAAACAGGCTGAAGAAAATGAGTAGAACATCAGGGACCTGTGTGGTTTAACATTAATGTCATCAGAGACCCAGACAGGAGGGGGGAAGAGTGAAATGTTGACAAATTATTTGAAGAAATAATGGCTGAAGATTTCTCAAGTTTAACAAAGGACATAAACCTACATATTCAAGAAGCTGACTGAATCACAAATAAGATAAACCTAAAGTAATCTATACCTAGACACATCATAAACTGTTGAAAAGTAAAGACGAAGAAAGACTCTTGAAAGCTGTCCAAGAAAAACAATACTTTCCCTGTAGAGTGACAGCAATTTGAATGACCATGGTTAGCTCATTACAAATGATGGAGGCTAGAAGAAAGCCGCACAACATTTTTAAAGTGCTGAAAGAAAAAAAACTGTCAGCACAATTCCAAATTGAGCAAAAGTAAACTTTAGGAATGAATAAAGGTGAAATAAAGATATTTGCATATGATAGAAAACTAAGAGAATTATAGCCAGTAGATCTGCTCTAAAAGAACTGCTAAAATAAGTCTTTCAAACAAAAGAGATATAAAAGAAGGAAACTTGGAATATCAGAAATAAAGGAAGAGCAACAAAAATGGTCAATGTCTGGGTAAATATAATAGATTATTTTTTATTTTGAGATATTTAACGTATGTTTGGTCATCAAAAGCAAAAATTATAACATTGTCTTCTGGAGATTTTAATATATATAAGATGTAATATATATAAGACAAATACAGCACAAAAGGGAGAGGGCAAAGGGTCCCAAATTGTAGTATGTTTTCTATATTCTAATTGAAGTAGCAAAACATTGATTCTAAGTTGATGGTGAAAAGTTAAGTGCATATGTATTTTGTAATCCCTAGAGCAACCACTAAAACAACTATATGAAATATAGCTAAAATCATAATAGATAAAACTGAATATTAAAAATGTTCAAATAACACTGTGACTGAATACAATGTGGTTTGCTGGATTGAATCTCAGAATAGGAAAAAAATGATACAAGTAGAAAAATTGGCAAAATCCAATCAGGTTGAGTTTAGTTAATGATAATGTACCAATTATTGTTTTCTTAATTTTGACAAATGTACCATAGTAATATAAGGTACTAACATTAGTTGAAAGTAAGTTAGGAGTATACAATAACTTCCTATATTATCACTGCAACTTTTCTATAAATCAAAATTTTT